>NW_028261385.1:134654110-134804610 GCF_051295495.1 Thamnophis sirtalis | reverse complement strand
GTGTGAAAGGTCAAGTCTAATTGTCTCGGTCTCCTTCTTTTCCAGGGTTACAACCTCTAGAAAATTGGAATTTTATTATATCTGCCTTCTCAAAAATGTCAGAGGGCAAGCACTAAAACAAGCTTTAGAAAATGTCCAACAGTTCTTAGAATGAATAAATGGAAATTGGTAAGCTGCAGGAGAGATTTTTCTGGGTCCTCTTAAAGACAATTTTGTGGCTTAAGTTGTGTTGCCACTCAGTGTACAAAGTCCACTGCTTCTATGGCCTTATTTAATGTCTGAAAATAACAAATATTTAACGGAAAGACCACACAATCTCGCTACGCTCTTAATAGTCTTCCAACATTTTGACCTATGATTATGAGATATTAGAAATGAATATAGTCTAGTGGTACTCAGAGGATCCTCAACTATGCTAATAAGATAGCTTGCAAATTCCGGCTTGGATTCTCATCAGTCCGGTCACCAGGACTCAAACTCCACTTAAGTTCATCTTGACCTTCAACATTTCTTCTAACTTCAGAGAGTCTATGGTATTCACCTTTTTTCCTTCCATTTGGAGTAATGCTGTGAAATTTGAATATACAAGGGAACTTATTTTCTTTTTCTCTAATGTTTTGCTATTAAATTCATTAGAATTCATGCTATTATACTTTATCTCTGGCTCTTAATTATACATTTGTATTTACTTCTATATTATCTTAGTTGGATGGAAAGTGTACTAGCTATGCTTTATTTATTTATTTATTTATTTATTTGTTTGTTTGTTTGTTTGTTTATTTATTTGTTTATTTAGCGTTAGGCATACTAACTATACTTTTTCTTCCCCCCTTCTCTTATCTTCTCCTTCCCATCTCCTTCTTAATTAATTTATTTTTTATTTACCAACTCTGTAGTCCATTTGATTCCATGACAACATGGCCAGTTTCACTATGAAGAACAGATAACAGTGGTATAATATTATAAGAACAGCAGGTTTTTTCCCACCATTTGGAGGAATGGTGTGTAATTTGAATATACAATGCAACTTCGCATACATGTCTCTTGTTTCTATTTCTTTTGCACAAACTTTATCCTTTATTTTTTTCAGGTCTTTGTGAGATTTTCCCTTTGTCATGTGTAACATTTCCAAAGTTTTTGACACATGCCTTTAACCTCCTCGGAAACAAATGCATGACTTTTTTTTGGTCTGTTTTTGTGTTATTAAGCACTAATTAAGCCTGAAGGTTACCTCAACCAAAAATACTTATAATGTTTAACTCCATTCCCATGGTAAAGTAATGTTGCTGACTTGATTTATACACTGGAAAAAAATAATTTTGATTCAAGCAGAAACCAGGGCATGTAATTATTTTCCTTCCATAAGGACTGATTGATAATGGATACAATTCCATGAAATGCCTCTGGAAAATAGAGAGAGGAAGAATCAATGGTTATAAAACAAGGTAAATAACAATAAATTGCCTCAAAATACTTTAAAAAAAATACTTCTGACCCAAATGACTATCAACACTGTATTCTGACAGCTATTAGCACTTCCTAACATTTCTCTGCAATTCAAATCCTGTTCCTTGTTTACTACTGTAATTAGAAACAGGTGATTACAGTGGCTGTTGATGATTGTGGAGAATTTATTCATTATCTGCTACACAAGAAAATGTTACATTCTTCTTCGCTCACTAAAGCAATGGTGATGGCAGTGCTGAAAAAAAGATGTGATGGCAGTTTTCCTTGAGATCTCAGGAGGGATAAACACTTTCAAAGACACTGTTATTATATGTTCCAATATGGAAGTGACTGAAAATAGAATATCTCATTTGGAAGCTTATGGGAAAATCAGTGGATACATCTATAAGCAATTTACTGTAGGTGGTTAAGACTCTTCAGGATAAAATGATGTCTTTAGAATGTCATTCTTACAGGGTTAATTGACATTTTATTAGAAACCCAAACGAAGCTAAGAAATGCCAGCCAGCCTCTTTTATCAAAGTTCTGATTTGGGAAGGCGATGCTGAAAGATTATAAACTAGATTTTTAGAGAGCTCACCTTCTTCCAATTTTTCTTTGTAAATCTGATAAATTCTGGTCATCTATCGTAAAGTTCTTTAAATTTGCTTGGAGGAATAAACTTTTAAATACAGCATGCTCTTCAAGGATAATTAAACAAGGAAATTCAAAGTATCATCTTGTATTCCCCCTGATTTTAATAAAGAAACCTGGTAGTGTAAAAAAAAACCTAATAACATGGAAAAAAATATTGCTTGAGAGAAAAATATTCACTACTCCATCAGGTATCTGGCTAGTTCTGAAATTATCAAACAGTATACAGAAATCATTTCATATTTACAAAGAAACTGAAAAATATTTTAAGATTCTGTTGACAAAAGACACTTTTTTCCTTTTTCTTTAATGTTTTGCTATTAAGTTCTTTAGTATTATAACTCTTAATTATACATTTGTATCTACTTTTATATTATCTTAGATGGAAAGTGCGTTTTATGTATTTATTTATTATTTAGTGTTAGATATACTAAATATACTATTTCTTTTCCCTCTCTTTCTTATCTTCTCCTTCCCCTCTCCTTTTAAATTAATTTATTTTTTATTTGCCGACTTTGTAGTCCATTTGATTCCATAACAACATGGTCAGTTTCACTATGAAGAACAGATAACAGCGATATAATATCAAAAGAAAAGCAGCTACCCAGAAGGAACACATCCCCAAAATATTCACCACCTCCCTTCTTCACAATGCTTCAATTCATTCATTTCAACAGTTAAAGCCATCTTTTGCATTGGGCCTTCAGGCCTGCCACGTTCAATGCTGTGGAAACATGGGAGGTGGGATTATATGGAGTATCGGAGATATATAGTCATAATAACATTCCTTTCACATAGAGTCAAGGACATCTTGCCCTGCACCTGGAGGGGTATGACTGGGAGGCAACGCCCGTTGGGATGGTGCCTGATTGGGCCATGTGACAAATATGTGTGTGCTGGCCAGGGGCTTGGACTTTCATCTTGGTGGGGAAAACCTGGAAGCTTTCAGATTCTGTTTTTCCCCAGATGTGCCAATATGACATCTGTAATAAAATGGAACTTTGAGGAACTTCAAGCCTCAGAGTCTTCTTTCATTGGAGGTGTTACTTGGAACCCTGACACTACGAAACTTCTTGTTCTGACTACATTGGTTTTAAAGTATATTGGGGGTTTGATTCTTATTTTATTATTGGTGGAACTCTATCTTTTATTTTTAAAAAGGCAAATGTCACAGTTATTCCTACATCAGAAAAAATATTCCAGTATGTCTTCTAATTGTAGACTTGCTACTTTGATAAATATGGCTGCTAAAATTTTAAGAGTAACTCTGTATATTGTAAGATATTCTACTAATCATTTTATATCCATTTTAGGAAAGAGGGCTTCCAAGCTAAGCTTCTAATAATATAAGATTTTTAATTAATGGTATTTTGCTAACCTCAAAATATATAAGACCCTGCAATCACAATTTGTTTGACTGCTGAAGCCTTTGATACAGCCTCTTGGCAGTTTTTGAAGTGGATGTTGATTTATTTTGGAACTTTCACAAAGTTTTAGAGCTTTGATTGACATGATTTATTCAGTTCCTAAACTATGTGTGCATTCCCCTTGGTTAAATTTATGTTGATGTAGATGTCAAGGATCCCTCTTTTTCATTTTCTTTTTAATTTACTTTTGGAACACCTTGCCTGCATAATTAGAAATGAAAGTATCAATGGGATTATAGGGGCAATGGCATAAGAATATAACATTTCATGCTAATGATACTTCATGTTTTATAAATAGACCAACAAATATTCTCCTTTATTGTGACCAACATATATTACTCCTAATCTTATTTTACTAGTAATTGAGTTTAGACTATTATAAGTTTATAAAGGCTGAGTGCCAAAGAATTGAGGACTTTGAACTATGGTGCTGAGAAGACTCCTGCGAGTCCCTTGGACTGCAAGGCAATCAAACTGGTCAGTCCTAGAGGAGATCAATTCTGACTGCTCTTTAGAAGGCCAGATCATGAAGATGAAACTTAAATGCTTTGGACACTTAATGAGAAGGTTGGACTCACTGAAGAAGAGCCTGATGCTGGGAAAGATTGAGGGCAAAAGAAGAAGGGGACAGCAGAGAATGAGGTGGCTGGATGGAATCACTGAAGCAATGGGTGTGTGCTTAAATGGACTCTAGAGGATAGTAGAGGACAGGAAGGCCTGAAGGAACGTTGTCCATGGGGTCGCAGTGGGTCGGACACGACTTCGCAACTAACAACAAATAGAATAAGATGATATTATTCAAATATGATGATACAGTAACAATTTGGAAGTGTGTAAGAGTTGGGGTTTTAAGTTTATAGACTTAAGACTGTAAGATTAAGGATTCATACTCGTTTTTAGATTTTGTCATATGAATTTTCTCAACTGATTAATTCCATCTTCTGTTTCTGAAGCAAAGAAAAAAAGATCTAAACAAATGGCCTAGAATTCACTTGAATGTTTGAGTAACATAAATGCAATTAAAGCAAATGTGATTCTAAGGCTAATTAAGCACTTTAAGAAAAAGAAAAAAAAGATGCACACAAAAAAGAAACAGACCATGAGAAGGGAAAAGAAAGAAAAAAATAATAATGCACAGCATGGATAAACAGTGAATTTACAAGTATTTTAGAATTTGAATAACATTTCCAGTATTTCACTGATCAGTTTTAAGTAATTGAACATATTTTACCATTTTAAAAACATTTTTAAAAAATCATTGTTTGTCAATCATTGATGATTAATCTTCAGTGATAACAGCATTGTTAAAAATGACTTAAAATATGAATATCAACAGCAATACAACAGTATAAATCATAAAATGAAATTAATAATTACAATATTTTTAATCCATTCAATTAAAGCTTCATATTAAAAGAAACCCCAATTTCAGACATGATGTAAGCCCATGCTTCAAATTTGATTTAAATTCTGTGTCATATTTCCTTTGGAAATACAATTTATTTTGTAACTTGATGCAAATAATCTAAACTTGATTAGCCATTCTTCCAGAGATAGAATTACACATGCTTTCCAACAGGAAACATGCAAAACCCTTCCAGCAGTTACCATGTATAAAGGTAATTCAGTATACATTATGGGACTATAATGTTCAGTAAGATTTAATTTGAATAACAGGTTGAAAAAGAAATTAAGCTTTTAAGATATACTTGATTTTTTTATAATTTTTTCCAAAATTCTTGAACTTTACAACATTGCCATCAAATATGTAAAAATCATCCAAACTAATTGTTACATTTCCAACAACTTTTAGAGAACGTACTATTACATGAATCACTCAGCACTCTGAGGTAGGCCAAGCCAGAAAATATACACCAAGATGATAGGAATGTTCTAAGGCATAATAACAGATTTTTGAAAGTTCACCAAACTTTCTCTTTACCTGCTCTTACATCAGATAGAATCATGGTGAGATAATTTTGAGTTTCTTTCTCACATTTTCCTGTTTACCAGGAGTGCTCCCTTAACAGCTCCTGAAAATGGCCCCTGCATTCCTTCATCAAAGTTATCTCTATGTTCCTCTATAGAAGCAATATTGTGATATACCAGTAATAAAACATACCAGAGACAGACAGACAGAAAGACACAGACAGAGTGAGGTATAGGTGAAGTTTAAAAGAAAAAGGATCCAATATCTCATTTTGTCCCTTTGCTTCTGATATTTGATATCCCAATCGTTTTAAGAATTTATTTTCATTTTTTTGTCATCCATTTTGTTTTAAAGGTAGACTAGGAAATGAAATAGGAGCGTCTGGCTGTTTTCCAAATGAAAAGACTGGATGTTAGGACTTCACTGCTTCTGTATGCTATAAATCGTCCAAGGTGGTGTTTGCTATGGAAGCCTGAGGATGGATCGACTGTGTTTTAATGCTTGGACCACCAAAGTGAATTAGTGACTAGGAAAAGATATAGCAATATGTGCAATGCATATATTCATGAATAAATGTTCAGTATGCAGGTATAATGAGCACAGATCATCAGCTTTTGGCATAAGTACATTGCCAGAACAATGCTTTTGTGAAGCCTATGCTCTTAAAAAAATACAGAGTGATGACAGATTCTGTAGCCTCTTTCTCCAAATGTTCTACCAGTAATGGCTTCCTGCTCCCTATTAAGTTTAGCAATACCTCACTGAGTTATGACAGGTGACATTTTCCCCAAGGCTGCATCTGAGAAAGAAAGTGTGCATTATAACTAACCTGTTGCTATAAAAGGTCCTTCAATGTGGTATGGTGGTTAAGCCATTGCTTTAGGACTAGGCGGTCCCAGGTCCTGGGCTGCTTAGTTATGAAATCTCACTAACTTCTTTCTGTCCTGTTGGCCCATCCCAAAAGTTTTCTCATTTGTCCATGGAATGTGCCTCCGTTTTTCCTGGACTTGGATCAAGTCACTCTCTTTAAATCTTGAGAGACCGCCTGCTGTCAATTACCTCCACTAGACCGATTAGATCCCACAGATTAGGCCTCCTCCAAATTCCATCCGCCGGCCAGTGTTGACTGGCGACCACTCGGAGGAGAGCCTTCTCTGTTGCTGCTCCAACCCTCTGGAATGAACTCCCCGTGGAGATTCGGACCCTCACCACCCTCCAGGCCTTCTGCACAGCCCTTAAAACCTGGCTGTTCCGACAGGCCTGGGGCTAAAGAGCTGTTGCCTCCGTCTCGAATGGTATGACTGTTGTGTGTTTTAAATTATGTATTGTTATGCTTTGTTTTTTTTTTTTTTTAATTTTTGTCTGTATTCCCCTTCCCTGGTTTGAGTTGTGAGCCGCCCTGAGTCCCCTTCGGGGGAAAAGGGCGGCATATAAATGTAATAAATTGAATTGAATTGAAAATTGAATCTTACCTCAGAGGGGGGTTATGGCAAAAATGAGGAAAAAGTGCTACCATGTAGTCTTGAATTCCTGAAAGAAAAGTATAGTATAAATGGAAAGACCATTCTTTTTCTTGGGGGAGGGGCAGGCGGAATAGAGGACAGATTTGGAAAATGGCAAATCTGAAAGAGATGAACATGGATAAAACAAGTTTTAAGTGTTTAAGCATATAACTTTGCTTTACAAAGGAAAATTCAAGAGCAAAACCAAAAACTACAAAACTGCATATTCCAATTAAAAATATCTAAAATCAAACAAGATAAACTTATTTTTTAAAAAGACAAATCAATTTCCAAATTTTTCGCATTCATATGGAAGAACGTGCACTAAATGATACCATTTGCAATGCAAAAGTAAAGTGAAGTGACCAAAATAAAGGACAAAAATGAGTTTATGAAAAATAAATATATCTAAAGGATGGCTTTCTGAAATAAAAAAAAAACCCTGTCCTTTCTAATAAAGAGCATATGGTCACCTAGATATAAATCTACAAAATAAATATATAAAATGGCTGTTGAGGTGTAAGCCCCATTTTGAAATAACTGTAAACAAGTTACGTAGAATTTCAGCCTCACTTGTGAACATCTGCTGTGTTATAACATTAACTATCTGTATGATGGAGTGTAAAATGACCCAGCAAGGCACTTTAAAAGGCCACCTTTGTGACTTTTAAATTGTACTGTGGATAGATGTTCATGTATCGATGAATGCATTAAAGAAATTTTTCTCAGTAGACCTAATGGACATGATGGACAGTACATTTTACCACAGGCGCAATGCAAATTTTCTCTGGAACATATTTGTTTTGCCCATTACGATAATGCATAGCTGCATAAGAATAAAACTGTTTCTTTTATGGACATCTGAGCTTTGTGGATGGGGTGGGGTTTGAACTTTTAAGTCTCCGAGGCCTTAAATTACATGAAATCATAGCTGAGCTTTTTTAACTTCTTTCCATTCCCTTAGTCCATCCCAAATACTTCCTCATTTGCCCATAGGATCTGCCTCCATGCCCTGTGCAAAACCCCTTTATTGGGCATGCATTAACTCCCCAATTTTGGCAGCCATGTTATAAATCTTGTGCCTGAATTAAATGCAGTAGTGATTGGCTGGCAACATATGAATTAATAAAGTGGTGCCTGCTATTAAGGATCCTTAATGGCATAATGAAATGCCTCTTCTATGATTCTTTCCCTCTCAAGGCTTTCTCATATTATTGATAGCTAATTAGCCTGCACATTAAAAAGCATGAGAAGCCATAGTAATAAACAATCAGTCTGTTTAGTTTTAATATTCATCACAGCTGACATTGATTTTTAAAAACTGTGGTAAAATGGAAAACAACTGTAAACTCTGGACACAAAATCCCCTGCAGCTTGACACTGGGCTGTGGAAGGGAATATCTAGCAATTATTTTCGTTGTTTCTGGGCTCTGACAAATACTTTGCACATTAATATTCAAAAGTGTTCTCTCACGCTAATCTTCTGAATCATCATCACTTGTAAAATGCTTGATCGTAAGCTCTCTGGACATGCAGAAAACTCTTCCCTAATAATTTCTCTCTTTTGAATAATAGATAAAGAAGGCATATTTTGAGCCACGACTGGACTGATTGGACTTTTTAAAGTTTCCTTTAAATAATGGTTGTTATGTTTGTAGCTGGTTGATACATATTAATTGTGGGACATGGCATGGGTGTGCATGCACACACCCAGCCCTTGTTCTTCTTGAATATAGGTACCAATATTCTTAATACCACTTTTTCTGGTTTCCAAGATTTTGCTTCATTTTTCAAGATCAGAAGCTTAATTGTGTTCACACATGAGAAAATGGCTAAGAGATGCATCCTTAAAGAGTGGGATCAACACTGAAGTGGAGAACTGCAATCAGACAAAGAACCTGGATCATCAGAGCATCTCTGGATAAGGAGAAGACAAAGAGATCATCCATGTCTACTTCAGAAGGCACTGGGTGTGTAATGTCCCACAGTTATCTACGCATTAACAATGATCTAGTAATATTTCCTTATACGTTTTAGGGACCTTTCTTTACATAATTTGTGTTTTCTTTCATACTTTTGGATTTCTAATTTCTGTTTCTGTTAGTTGGCAATTGCTAAAACCAATCCCACGTGAAAAAGTATTCAAAGTCTTCTTGATTTTATATGGTCAATTTATTTATTCCTGCACATTGTAATATTTATTCATTTACATATCTGTTTTTCCATTGTTGTGCAAACACAATTCCAGCAGCTGCTAACATGTATAAAATTATGTGTGTGTGTGTGTGTGTGTGTGTGTGTGTGTGTGTGTGTGTGTGTGTGTATATATATATATATATATATATATATATATATATATATATATATATATATATATATATATATATATATATATATATATATATATATATATATATATATATATATATATATATATATATATGTAGGTCTCTAGTTGTTCGGGTTTTCTCCCGCGTAGAATTGGATATGTCTTTGCGACGTTTCGACGAAGTCACATTCGTCATCTTCAGGCTGCTGCTGACTACTTCAGGTTTGGTGTTTTCAGGAGTAGTGAAACCTGAAGTAGTCAGCAGCCTGAAGCCTGAAGATGACGTAGTCAGCAGCCTGAAGCCTGAAGATGACGTAGTCAGCAGCCTGAAGCCTGAAGATGACGAATGTGACTTCGTCGAAACGTCGCAAAGACATATCCAATTCTACGCGGGAGAAAACCCGAACAACTAGAGACCTACATAGTAACACCCGCGAAAACCTCAGAAAACATATATATATATATATATATATATATATATATATATATATATATATATATATATATATATATATATATATATATATATATATATATATATATATATATATATATATATATATATATATATATATATATATATATATATATATATATATAAAATGTGTTTTTTTATTTGTGCTGATAAATAAATAAAGGGAGACTAGTATAGATCTATTTCAAGCTATTTAGCTCTCATCAGCTAGCCATACCCTTACTGGCTAGCTGATGAGAGCTAAATAGCTTGAAATAGATCTATACTAGTCTCCCTTTATTTATTTATCAGCACAAATAAAAAAACACAAAATATAACAAAGGCAACAGTAAAAATATTGGGTTTCTGTCGTGATGGACTCTTGTGATGAGCCGATTGACAGATGATGGAAGCAATTAGCTTCCTCCCATAATTGGGGCTTACCAGGGGTTGTGACACTAAATATATTTTATTTATATATATATATATATATATATATATATATATATATATATATATATATATATATATATATATATATATATATATATATATATATATATAATATTATATAATATTATATTATATTATATTATATTATATTATATTATATTATATTATATTATATTATATTATATTATATTATATTATATTATATTATATTATATTATATTATATTATATTATATTATATTATATTATATTATATTATATTATATTATATTATATTATATTATATTATATTATATTATATTATATTAATAATATATATTATACTCCCTTTCAAACAGCCAACAAAATATTTCTGGTTTTAATTCCATATCTTGCTTTATGATTGCTTCTAACCACTAACTTCTGAATAGCTACTTGGACCGACCTAAGTACTAATTCATAATTTCATATCCGGTCACATGGGCGGCAAGCCACTCCCATCTGGTCACATGGGTGCCAAGCCACTCCCACAAAGGAGGCCACACTCACAGAGTAGGTTCCAACAATTTTTGAAACCCACCACTGGAAGGCACCATGAATCCTACAAAAGCCCCACAAGGAAATCTACAAAAACCCTGCAGATGTATTGTAAATGAAAGGAGGAGAAACCAAGGAAGACAGATTGCATTTGCCACTTCAGCACAGCCTGTCATAGACACTGGGCCTGTCCTAACTCCTAAAACTTCTGTTATAATTACTTAAAAACCACAAAGATCTTTGGAACAGCAGAGCAATTCAATCTCCTGGTGAGTGTTTCTACAACCCAGGGTGTGAAAAAAGGGCAACAGAAATAAGTTCAAGAATTTTAAAATAATCTATAGCAAAAAGCTTGTTAAGAGTTTGGGCTATGAAAATTTGAAATGGATAAAGGATGGAAATAAATAAAAATTTGGATTTTTATTTATTTGAAATTCTTGAATTAATGAAACAAATTATATAAGTACTGCACATCTTCATGGAAAAAAGAACTGTTTGGGTTTTCCAAAAGAAATGACTGAGCTGCAGTCTAAGCAAAAAGTCATAGGACTATTATTAATGAGCAGAAATTATATAATATGTTGAATGAGACTAATGAAAGAAGCATCCCTTTTTCTTTTTTCTTTCCTGAACTCTTTCTTTTATCTATTTTTCCATTTTTTTTCGCATGTTACTTTTATTCATGTTCAAAATTACACAGACACACAAACACACATATACATATGCGTGTGGCCTTCATCCTGCAGTTGATAGGTAAAGGTTCCCCTCACACATGTGTGCTAGTCATTCCCAACTCTAGAGGGCAGTGCTCATCTCTGTTTCAAAGCCGAAGAGCCAACGCTGTCCAAAGACGTCTCCTTGTTACCTTCCCACCAAAGGTGGTTCTTATTTTTCTATTTGCATTTTTCATGTGCTTTCAAACTGCTAGGTTGGCAGAAGCTGGGACAAGTAATGGGAGCTCACTCCCTTATGCCACTGAGCCACTGCAGTGGATAGATAATGGATGGAGATGATAGATAGATAGATAGATAGATAGATAGATAGATAGATAGATAGATAGATAGATAGATAGATAGATAGATAGATAGATAGATAGATAGATAGATAGATGATAGATAGATAGATGATAGATAGATAGATAGATAGATATAGATATAGATATAGATATAGATATAGATATAGATATAGATATAGATATAGATATAGATATAGATATAGATATAGATATAGATATAGATATAGATATAGATATAGATATAGATATAGATATATCAATGAAATTTCACAGAAAAGAATGAAATACCTACATTAATAAATAAATGGTTAAGAGTCTTAAAGTATATTAAGTTTATTTTTATTGTTCATGATTATTGGACATCTCAAATAACATTGAAAAGGGTTGCCTGTAAACTTTATTGTACTGGAAGCTCCAAATGATAGATGGCCCACTTATAATATGAACTTGTACCATTAAAGCCTCATTTTAGTTTTAATATTCATAGCATTTTCAAATGGTTTGGAAAGAATGATATGGTTTAAAGATGTGAATACTGTTTTAAATTATATATTGAAAAGTTGAAATTCATCAATATATGAAGAAGTTCTCAGCATGGTGAGGGAAATATTACTTTTATTATGATGGAAAGATTGTGCTACTCTGGATAGACAGTCTTGGACTGATGACAGATGGTTACTTTGTGCTTATGAACTGGCTCTTTATAGACATAATGGAAAGGATGATCAATATTATTCCATGTGGACAAGGTTTAATGCTTTGTTTGAGAACTGAGCTTGTGTCTCTGTGTGTGTAATATGTTGTTTCTGGGTTTTTTTCCCCTTGAAATTAGAGAGAGAGAGAGAGAGAGAAGCAGGAGGGACGTGTTTTTCTGGCAATGTTTTCTATATTTTAGCCCAAGCATTGACTTTCATCTGAAGCCAGTTTATAAATAATTAAAATCCTTATTTGCAAAATGAAAATACATTCAATAGCAAAAAAAAAACATATGTGGAGACTTTTTCAGGCCCTACAAACAGCTCTGTTTTTTTAATGGTGGTTCTAATACAACAAGATTTAAATATATGCAACTAAGCTAAACCTCCATATCCATTTTGTTTGGCTGTATCTCATATATACATTATTACACATAAGTTGGAAGTTATTCATTAACTATAAGGACTTAATTGATAACATATATTATCAAATAACTACCAGAGAGAGGTTGGCAAAGTTGGGTTCGTAGCAGGTGACACCCAGGGGTGGGCTTCAAAAAATTTACCAAGGGGGTCTCTGCCCAGTTGCTGGGTGGGCATGGCTATAGTGGGTATGACCTACTCAGCCTTCTGCACCACAGTGTGTGTGTGGGGGGGCTCCGGAGGCTTTCCTTGAGCCCCCGGGAGGGTAAAAATGGCCTCCCCAGAGTCCGGAGTCCCTCTAAGAAACTCTGGGAAGTCCCAAACTTCCGGTAGGTCCATTTTTCACCCTCCCCAAGCTTCCACACATGCCCTGCACTTATCTGCATCCGAAACAGGCCATGTGGGGACTCCTGGGAGGGGTGGGGTGGGCAGAACCAGCCAGGAGTTGGATTTGGGGGTTCTCCAAACTGCACAGAATCATAGCTAGAGGTTCTCCCAAATCCCTGCAAACCCCCATCAGCCCACCCCTGGTGATAGTACTGGGTTGATTCTTCCTGGGCTTGGAAGTTAAACCTTGTTAGTACTTGGATGAGAGACAACCAGAAAATTGTGGGGGGCAGGAAATCCTGGAAGGCACCAATGGGAATCACAGGGAGTCCATATGATGAAGAAGGCATTTATCCTTAATTTTTGTGAAGCCCCTATCCGCTTCCTGCCCCCTATCATCATTTTCAATATGCAAAAAAGTTAGCTAGTTATGAGTAAACTTTTTATCCAAAGGCGAAGAGAACAGATTTAGTTCAGATTTGGCATTCCCTGGTCTCATGAAACATTTCCCATTATAAATATTTGGAAAAGACAACTTCATTCAAAGCCAAATTTTCCTGCAGCTTAATACAGAAGAGAGTTGATCCCCATTCAGTGGCTATCGATATTACCGCGATGGAAACACCATTGTCTTTTTTAAGCATACTGTACTATTTCTGCTCTTGAACTTAAATCTCTCTATTGCAGAAATGACCTCAGAATGAAGAGACATTTCTCATCATCAGGATGATCAGGACATGATAGAATAGATTCTCACCAGCTACACTCCGGGGTTCGTCCCTGGTTTAGTGTAATGTATTATCAAAGCTTGCCAGGAATAGAACACTTGCGCAAATGTCAATAGCAAAATCAATTCTAATAAGCTTCTCAAGTGGGTACTGTGGATTAGCAAATGGCTTTCTAAGCAAGATGGGGGTCCTTGATGCAACTGCATTAAGTGCACATGCCTTTGAGAGAGGGTGCCATGTGCACTTTAAAAAATAAAACACAACCAGGCCATTTACATTCACTTGCAAAAGTTGGCAGGCGCAGACAACATCTAAAAGCTCAGGAGTTACAGGTCCCTTAAGTATAATTGTTAGTATTCAATTGTCTGTCTACTAGGAGGAAACTGTCTGCCCATAAGTGTGTCTGTGTGTGTGTGTTCCGTGGAAACATAGTGGGGCTCATCTTGCATTCTTATTCATCACCCTCTGGAAATTTCACTTGGCATGCACACTTAGCACACAGGAAACCTTACCCATCTATGAATATCCAAATTTGTCTAATACTGACATTTACATAGAGCCTTTCAGGCAAAATTACCCTCAAGGCAGTTAAAAACAGATCAACGCATAATGCACATATGGATACCAATACATCTGTCCTAAGTTTCCTCTTCAGCTCTGCACTTCTGGTCAAGTTAGATCTGAATTGTTATTATTTCTGCAGGAAGAATGTCAGCATTTTCTTGAGTGTTGAATCTGAATGGAGTCTTTTTCTAACAATCTTTGGGGGAGGCAGAAGGTCCGTCCGTGGGACACGATTAACAATAGCAAGATGGCAGCCATGATGATGTGATTGACATTTGGCCTGTTTTTATGTGCACCACATGAGTAATCCACATTCAAAAGAAATGGTGGAACTTAAGTTGCAACGGGGTGGTTTCCATCTTTGACCACACTCTGCAGACGATCTTGCAACCAATGTCCCCCCCGTGAAGATGACTTTCTTTTTTCTTTTTCTTTTTTAGTATATTTTATTTTCATTTTCATACACTCACATGTATACCCCATACAATATTAAACAGTAATTGCATCAATTCCTCTTGTCAACAATGCCCCAGAAAATAAAAGCCCAATATACCTCTTCCGTTCTCCATTCACCTCTTTCTTCCACCACCCTCCAACTTTCTATCTTCCCTCCATCATCCCCCTCTACCCTACTTCCCCTCGCCCTCTACCACTCCTCTCTCCAGATCCGCTCCCCCCCTTCCCTTTCGCCTCCCCCCCCCACCCTCTCTCCCATCCCTCTCTACCCATCTTTCTTCTTTCCTACTCCTCCTCCCCTCGGTGTATTTCCACTATATGTTAATGTATTTGGCTTATCCTATTTTTAAAGAGAAAAATTAGAGAAAAACACTATACATGTGAAGTCACATTGCATTGAGATCTAACACATCGTGTCTAGCCTAATGTATATTGAAGATGACTTTCTTGCAGGTCTAGGACAACTCACTGTGGCCAATTCGCCATGGCCAACTTGCCACAACCAACTCGCTGCAGCCAACTCGCTCCTAGATAACTCACCACGGCCAACTCAACTTGCCGCAGGACAAAAACTACACTAATGTTGAAGAAATGGTGGAATAAAATCATTAAAGAAAGGATACAAAAGGAGGGATAAAATGAAATGTGAAAGACAAAAAATTAAAACATTTTTTAAAATTCTTTCAAATAATTAAATTGAATTGTTGAATTGTTCCGCGGTGAGTTGTCCTGTGGCAAGTTCGCTGCAGAGAGTTGTCGCGCGGTGAATTGTTCCATTCTGGTGTTCTGCTGCACTCAATGTTTGCTTCTTTTTGCCTGTAATTGTGTGCCTGCTGCCAAGGTGAAAGAACAAAGCTTGGGTATTGTTAGGTGAGCTACAAGTTGTAGGTTAATAGTAGGCTTTCCTCAACCAGACACCCTTCTTCAAGTATCTAGACATCCAGCTCATAACTCCCAGCCTGTCCACTGCTGAGAATGCAGGAAGACCATGCTTCAGCACAGTGCCACATTGAGGATGCCTGGCAAAGTTATACTTGTATCTGGCATTCATTTCTGTCTCCATCACACCTGCCCCCTCTCTCTTTGGTCACTGTGCTCCCTTTCAACTCCATAATTCCCAGGCTATTCACAGACAAATATAGAGTGGGCTGGAACAGTTTATTCCATGTACAATTACAACTTGTAATCCCCTAACTGTGATAAATAATTTGTCAACATTTGCTAGGAAATTATTGCGCTCTTAGTGGATTGGTTGAAGTGAGATGTTTTCTGTGTACGTCCTTATTTGGAAGAAAATTACTCCGTTCTTTTTTCTCCCAACTGTCTTGGAGCATTTTATTTTCCTTTCTGTCAACACATTACTTCGATACGTGGCTGTCAATATTCACAACATATTTGGTCTTCCGTACAAGATAAGGAGGTAGGTAGAAATAATATGGATATCAGTGTTACAAACATGTTGCTTAAGTTTATATATAGCTAAATTAAGCTAAATAGGGTGCTTTTCTGAATATTGGTTGAATGGCTCTGCTGGATCTTTGGAATGGTACAATAATGTAAAGGCAACCATCGGTATAAATCTATGCAGGGTTCCCCAGTGAGGGGTCGCATTCATATTAACTCTACCTGGTTTGAAGATACTGCCATTCACTCTGCTGAGCAATGGCTTCTGCTCTGTGATGAGGAACATTTCAATGCTCTCAGGAACATTTCACAGGCTGCATGTTAAAAAGCTTCAGGGATCCTTGCACTTCTGGCAGTTTTGTGCAATACATCATTAATATCGATACATACAAATCGATTAATTAATATCAATTGATATAAACTCAAGGTAAACCACTCCAAACTCAATTGCAGAAAATACAAATTCAGCAATGCCTGGAATGCTCTACCTGACTCCATTGTTACATCCTCAAAACCCTCACAGCCAATGTTCCTTCTAAACTGCGCGGTTACGTGGGCGCGCACATGACAAGAAAACGGTATACAGTAGTTTCAAACTGCCGCGCAGTGATTTTATTAAGAGGAAACATGTTTTCCCACAGGGGGCGCTCTTCCTCCCCATTAGCCAAAAGCGTTCAGCCACACCG
The DNA here is from genome assembly GCF_051295495.1 of Thamnophis sirtalis. NCBI lineage: Eukaryota > Metazoa > Chordata > Lepidosauria > Squamata > Natricidae > Thamnophis > Thamnophis sirtalis. The sequence goes on along the minus strand of NW_028261385.1, from coordinate 134,787,602 downwards.
AGGCTCCCTCTGCTGCCCCTGCAGTCAAAGGATTCAGCAGCCCCGAGAGACTCCACTTCCAGCGCCCTTCGGACTTTAGTCATGGATTTTGTGGAGGGAGCCAGGCGGAGCTGAAGGGCCCCTCTGGGAATGTTCAGATGGCTCTTAAAACAGCTCCACCATCCTAAGAGAGACTCTTTCTCCTTCTGGCCAAACTTATCTGACTGACGCTTCCTCTGGAATCCTCTCTTGGACGGCGGCTAGAATGAACTTCAGGGCATGAAGGAGGAAGGGCTGAACCTTCTCTGCCAACAACTCCCCCCCCCCAACTTCCAACTTCACAGAGATCAGGGTCTGGAAGGGGTTGGGAAAATGTGGGGGGGAAATTGGGCAGCTACCGGGCAGTAACCCAACAGTGGTTGAGAGAGATGGGGAGGGGGCAGAAGAAAGTGGGCTTTCCTGGCGTTGGGGGGGAAATGGCCCTTGATCATCCTGGGGCTTCTCAGCCAGTAGCTGCCAGGCAGAAGCACCACCACCAAGGTGGCGCAGTGGTTAAATGCAGCACTGCAGGCTGACTGCTAGATCAGCAGTTCAGCGGTTCAAATCTCACCGGCTCAGGGTTGACTCAGCCTTCCATCCTTCCGAGGTGGGTAAAATGAGGACCCAGATTGTTGTTGGGGGCAATATGCTGACTCTGTAAACCGCTTAGAGAGGCCTGAAAGGCCTATGAAGCGGTATATAAGTCTACTGTTATTGCTATTGCTATTATTGCACCTCCCTTGGAGAGGCTGATCAGAGGAAGATTGGGGGGGGAGGCAAAGAAAGCCAGGGTGTGTGTTGAGATGGGGGAGAGTTGGGAGAGCTTAAATCTGCAGCTGCATTAAAAGCTCCGCCTTGATCCTCTTTTAGCCTCGCCTGGAAACAGGCAAAAATGGGGAGGAAGGCTCTCTCTCTCTCTTTCTTTCTCTCTCTCTCTCTCTCTCTCACACACACACACACACACACAACAAGAGAAGGTTTACAGAGAGAGAGTGCGGGGTAGAGAGAGAGAGCAAGGAAGGGTTTCCCTTGCACTGTCCTCTCCCCTTCTGAGGACTTGTAGCTTTGCGGCACTGCTACTGCTCCTTGCCTCCCCAAACTGCCGGCAGTCAAGCATGGAACTGGGTGTGGTTTTGGCCCAGCCTGAGGCAGCAGAATCTGGAAGGGAGAGAAATTTGTGAGGCTTCCTGGTGTCCGGGGGCGGCCGATCCGTAGCCTCCTGAAAAAAAAAACTACTACTACTACTACTACTACTACTACTACTCTTCTTCTTCCTCCTCCTCCTCCTCCTCGCTTGCATGAAAATGTGCTGCTATACTTTTGCTATACTACACTATACTTTTCCGCGCACACTGAAAAAAAATTAGAGGGAACATTGCTCACAGCTTCAACCTTAAACTGTCTACCATGGACCTCATCCTCATCCCTAAGAGGTCCCTAAAGGGGGCTTGCATAAGTGCACCAGCATGCCTACCATCTCTGTCCTACTGCCCTCATCTATTTGTATTCATTTCTTTCATTTATATCCATGTTTATATTTATACCTGCTATCTTCTACATGTTTGACGAATTAATAAATACAAATATAAATTAAATCAATCTGGCTTATTTTAGTGACCATCCCTCAGGAAATCACCCTTGAGATTCTCCCTCCCACCCCCAGACTAGCTTCTTTCTAATCCTCATCTCTTTTGGTTGGGCCTCAAAGCAGAGGAAAATCCTGAGAAGGTTCGGCACTGCCCTGACGCTGCATATTAACTACTTCATAAACCTCTTGCCAGATGATTAATTTTCTGCCACCAAGACTGTTGAATCCAATCACCGGCTGGATTATTTAAAGTTACTCCAAATTTGGAAGGATGCCTATTAGAGCTCAAGCAGAATGAAAAACTAATGCCCAATTAAGCAATAGACTCTCCCACTCTGTTTGCAAGGTAAGATGTTGGAAAGAGGTGTTTTCTGTTTTCATAATGAGTGGCTGCCACTTCTGTACCAATCATTCAAAATTAGCACCGGAAATTCATTGCTAAACTTGCATTTAACCAACAGTTCACAGCATGGTTCAGATTCAAGATTATGTCAAAGGAGTGGAAAAGACCAAGAAGAGCCTGACATCTACAAATGGAGGGCAGTTGGGGACCATAAATTCCAGAGACTAGTGGCCTTGTTTCCATCACTTTTAGTGGAAAATTCACAAAGGCTGTATTCTAAGACGGAAATTGGCTTAACATAGTTTGGAAAGAAAAGCATGCCTTCCAGAACATCCAGACAATATATACATATGAAAAAACCCTCGGTTATTTATTTTTCCATCATCACCCCATCAATATCTTTCCCCTCCTCACCCTCATACCCACCCCAGATTTGTGAAGATCCTCCCTGATCTTTACAAAGCTGCCCATCCATAGCTCACAGTGGACAATTTTCAGAAGGTTTAGCATGTTGGTAACAAATGTCATCCTTAACATGTACATCTCCCTCGTCTTGGTACCCACCAGATGTCGTGATTGCAGCTTCTTTTCAGCTAAAGTAGCAGAAAGTTGCATTCTAAACATATCTGGAGGATAACAAAAGAAAAGTCCTCATTTTTGTGCATCTTCTAAAGCTGACAAGCTACCATTTTGGGGACAAACTGAAAGAAAAGCCTATTTGAATATTTATTTTTATAATGTTTCCCAGCAGGAGCAACAATTGATGAAAGAGGGAAAATCTAAATCAAAGGGAAACGAGGGGAGGATTGCTTTTAAATTTTGTGAAGTCAGGTACATTATCACAGGCTAATTTAAAACTTAATTAAAATATGTAAAGGATTTGGGGAAATAGCTTTTGGGAGACTATTTACAAGTCAAATCTTCACACATTGAAATCAAAAGAAGTTGATTTGCAGGGAGGGAGGGAAGCTTCCTCTCCACTTAATATTTGCAGAAAAAAAGGAGATAAACATTCATTTAGATGCCCTCAAGTGTTAGCATTTTGCAGTTAGAAGACGACTAATGTGGTAAATTGAGGGGGTGCATGGTACTCAAGTCCACCAGCCCAGGCATCCGGTGATATTCACGGCAATTATATCTCCTTTGCTTCAACATTTGGAACAATTTATGCCTCACTGAAAAGAACTACCGAAAACAGCACAAGAGCCAATGATCCTTTGTGCCCCTATTCACTCTTTTTGGACCTGACAATATGATTCTGCGGAGCAAAGCTTTTTAGTCCATACTCAGTAAACTGGGCATAAATCTCATTGTACTCAGAGTAAGTTGCTCTATTGACATCCCTTGCTCAAAGAAGTAGCAAAATTTGTTTCTGCATCAGTAGCAATGCCTGCCTACCATGGCCATGCCTGCTATTCTGATCCGCTTAGCTATGAAATGGGATGAAATGTCTAGTTGATATTCCATCCTGTACAACCTCTCTACTGATCCAGAGCCTGTCTGTCTGTCTGTCTATCTTCTCCGCATGATCAGTGAACAGCTGAATGTTCACTGGAAAGAACAAACAGAGCAAGTTTCCTGAATATGCATAAACTCTAAACATAGTGTTAACATCCTAACAGCCACTGTCTGACATCCTAGTGTATTCGGTTGACATGAGCAGCTGTTTACAGGGACCCAGTGCTGTGATTTATGATGTTTACCAAGTCAGGGCACCAGCGAGAAGATTACTACCTCTAGTCATTTCGTATGACTTTGCATACATTAGGCAAAATGGAATGAGAGTTTAAGACCCTATATTGAGCCAAATGTCTTTCTGCTTGGTGCCTGGTTGTTGTGTTTTTTTTAATGTCTTGGATAGGATCAAAAAGGTGAAGGCGCACCACACAAAGCTCTTCCAAAGGATAAGCTGAATAATCATAATCAAGGTTCAAATCTCACCGGCTCAGGGTTGACTCAGCCTTCCATCCTTCTGAGGTGGGTAAAATGAGGACCCAGATTGTTGGGGGCAATATGCTGACTCTCTGTAAACCGCTTAGAGAGGCCTGAAAGGCCTATGAAGCGGTATATAAGTCTACTGCTATTGCTATTGCTATTGCTATTGCTATCATAGCAATAATGTAAGAAAAATACTCTTTAACAGTAAATAATAATAATAGCAATAACAATAACAAGAATAACAATAATAAATACCATGTAAAAAAATCACACAGACTGATTATAAATTGTGGCACAATTCAGTAGCACAAATGATCCATTGGAATTTGTGCAAAAATTATAATATTAAAACAGCAACAAACTGGTGGGAACATCAGCCTGAAAAAGTCACCGAAAATCAGATGGTCAAGATCTTGTGGGATTTCCGTATACAAACGGACAAAATACTGGCGCATAATACACCAGACATCACACTGGTTGAGAAAAATAAGGTTACAATCATAGACTTTGCAATACCAGGTGATAGCAGGGTCGACGAGAAGGAACAAGAAAAAATTGAGAAATACCAGGACTTAAAAATCAAAATTCAACGATTATGGCACAAACCAGCAGTGATAATTCCAGTGGTAATTGGCACACTGGGTGCTATTCCAAAAGCACTGGAATTACATTTAAAACAGTTAAAAATTGACAAAATCACCATCAGTCAAATGCAAAAAGCCGCACTGCTTGGATCTGCACGCATATTATGAAAATACGTTATGACGTCCTAAGCCCCTGGGTGGGGCCCGACTAGTAACCAATGCCAAATCCGGCGAAACAACTGGCCACTGTGATACAAATAATATAAATACCATGTCCAAGAATTTTATAAGCTATATCAACAAATTTCAGCTTCCTGCAATAACACCAGTGGAACTGCAAAAAACTGCGCTACTCGGAACAGCATATATTATTAGAAGGTACTTGGTTGATACCTAGGACACTGGCAGCAACCCATATCAACCATTAACACCAGCCAATGGTATTGGTAATGCATTTCTGAATGTTCAGTTGACTTGAGTTTCATGTTTAATGAAATAATACTAATACTAATAATAACAACAACAGCAACAACAATAATGTTAACTTAACAGTTCCTAGGTCCTTGGTTAGGACTCGAGCTGTTGAGCTACCAACCAGCCCTGTGAAGATTGTGAATCTCACCAAAGATTAACCACACAATAATAATAATAAAATTTGCTCCACAACCCATTCAAACATGGTGAATTCGAGAAAAATGAAATTTATGCCAGCTGAACAGTCGCCCGGATTAACAAGGGTTCTGTTGGATGTTATGCATCCAACTCTGCTAGGCAACCAGGGCATGGAGCTAACAAGCTACTGGAAGAAAAAGTGAAAAAGTGAAACATCTGACCAGGGAAGAAAACATCTCTATTATGAAAGCTTACTATCACCAACAGCAAATGTCGCCTCCATAATGAGAAAGACGAGACAGTCGACCACTTGATCAGTGGGTGCAGCAAAATTTCACAAACTGATTACCTAAATGCCATGACCACATTGCTAAGATCATTCACTGGAAATTGTGCCAAAAGTTTGGATTTGATTACAGCAAAAACCACTGGGAACATCAGGTTCAAAAGGTTTTAGAGAATGAGAAAGTCAAGATCTTGTGGGACTTCGGAATTCAGACTGACAGGCACTTGGCCCACAACACGCCTGACATAACAATAGTTGAAAAGAAAAAAGTATGGTTCATTGACATTGCAGTACCTGGAGATGTACGAATTGAAGATAAGAAGAAATCACAAAGTACCGGGACTTGCAAATTGAAGTTGAGCGACTGTGGAAAAAGAAATCGTGTGTTGTCCCGATTGTAATTGGAGCTCTTGGAGCAATACTTAAAGGGCTACCTCGCTATTTGGAAATTTTATATTTATCAGACTTGAACATTCTGATTCTACAAAAAACCACCCTACTTGGAACAGCTTATATCCTCCGACGTTACCTTAACAGTTCCTAGGTCCTTGGTTAGGACTCGAGCTGTTGAGCTACCAACCAGCCCCAAAGGCTGTGAATCTTACCAAAGATCACCACCACCACCACCACCACCACCATCACCATCATCATCATCATCATCATCATCATCATCATCATCATCATCATCTGGTTTAGGTCTGCTCATCTTTTGTGCAATCTTTGAGAAAAACAATAAAGGACATTGTTTAGAAAATAGTTATATGGGATAAACTCTCATAATATTTTCAGCATTGGGGAAAAGTCCAATATCTCAGTAGTTGAAATACAATAATGGCATGGAGATGGAATAACAGAGGACAAAACCATCAGCTGTATGGACAAGGGGATTTTAGCGGTGTTGCAAGACAAGCAATATCATCTGAACTTCCCATTCTCCACAGCTATCAAAAATACAGAAAGTTAGACTTCTTTTGCACCCGGTTACCCTATGTTTCAGATAATGAAAACAATAGGTTGGATACAACCGAGTATTCAGGTCAGCGGGGCGTCCATTCATCAGAATAGCAAATGTTATCATCCAAGTTCTTGAGCCCCTCTGCTGCTGAAAAAACAATGTGGTGGTTCAGAAAGTGTAACACCTTTGTCTGTGTCATATAATATATGTAGTTATATGCATGTATTTATTTATTTATTTATTTATTTATTTATTTAATCATGTTTATGTAGTATATATTTGAGGTGGTGACCCTTCGAGAGTTGTATGCAATGAAATTTAATTTATTTACATGCTGATTAGGTTACATTCAAAGTGACAGTAGTTATTTTACTCCTCTCTTCCCTTCCCCTTTCTCCTCCCCTCCCCTCTCCCCTCCCCACCCTTATCCTACCCTATTCTCCCTTTTAGATGACAAATTTTGAGAATGCAAACCAGAGGTGGGTTTCACATAATTTTACCACCAGTTTGCCATACACTGAAAATGTGAGTGTGCGCGCAAGTGCATGGCTTAGAAAATGTGCCTAAATAGGACACCATAGCACCGGGGCAGGTGGGCTGGCCCACCCACAGGTTGCCACTACTGGTTCGCTCGAACCAATCTGAACCGGCTGAATACCACCACTGATGCAAACCCTGAACCCTTACTCAATGGCAGTCTTCCTTGGCCTTCTTTACTCATACTCCCATCCACCTTCCATGCCTCCCAAGGCCTGTTCCATCCCTCTTAACCAGATTAAGAGAATTCTTTGAGAGAAATGTATCTTTTCAGGATACTGATGGAAATCTTTTCCTGAAATTCCCGAACTCTGAAAAATGTGGGACTTATCTGGAATGGTATAGAATCTCCTGCTTGAGTAGGGAGTTGGACTAGTTGACCTTGAAAGTATCTTCCATTCTGTTATTTTTAAACTTGTTATGGGTCAACAAAGGGATTCATTTTAGGCTATATAAAAGAAAGCAGCATCAGATCTAATATAGAGTAGATGCTAGGGAAGCAGGGTTAATAAAAATTTGCCAGCTTCCAATATTTCCTCAGGTATCTTAACTTTCCCCGTACTGTTGAAAAAATAAAGGGGAAAATATTAATCTGTTGTTATTCTTCTGTGAAATCCTCCTGGCAAAAATCTACCCATTAAATCAATTACAGTTTCATAAAAATTCAGCTCACTATTAGGACGTGGAGGAGAAAACTGACATGAGGAAAAAAATAAGAAGAAACAGAACATTATTTTTCCCTCTCCTGCCACACAGAACATTGGATTGTTGTGCTTCGTTTTGCTCCTTTGTAGGTACACCAAGTGTTCAACCTTTGCATGCATAAACAAAAATAATATAACTCATTCAGACTATTTTCTGGTTGTTGTTTTTTTTAAAAAAATAGTCTTTAAAAAAGAAAAGGCTCAATGAATGCAAAAACAGAGAAGGGACAGAACAAGAAAAGGATTATTCCCTATCTAACCATGGCATGGTGCAATGTATACACTAAATTGAAAATGCATAGAGATATCTTCTCATATGCAGATATTCATAGGTTTATGTATATCTCAAAGTTTAAGACTAAAGGTTTTTATTGCTGGTAAACATACAGATACATCTATATTTTCTTTGCTATCATATGGATTTAGTTTAATGTTTCTTCAACTTTTGGGTTTAACTTGGAATTTTAGGATCTCCTAGCAGTCCAAATATTAATCTGGTTCAACCCTGTTCTCAAAACTTTGATATTTTGGAATTAGACAATGTTTGCTAGATGCTGCCTGTAAAGTAAAGGTTCCCCTTGGACATGTGTGCTAGTCGTTTCCAGCTCTAGGGGGCAGTGCTCATCTCTGTTTCAAAGCTGAAGAGCCAATGCTGTCCAAAGATGTCTCCATGGTCATGTGGCTGACATGACTAAACACCAAAGGTGCACGGAACAATGTTACCCTTCCCACCAAAGGTAGTTCCTATTTTTCTACTTGCATTTTTTTATGTGCTTTCAAACTGCTAGGCATAAGCTGGGACAAGTAACGGGAGCTCACTCTGTTACACGGCGCTAGGGATTCGAACCGCCAAATTGACAACCATTCTGATCGACAAGCGACAAGTTCAGCGTCTTAACCACTGAGCCACCACGTCCCATATGCTGCCTATATTATACTTAATTCCGAAATCCCAGTACAAGTGATGCTCAGTGTATAACTGGTTGTCCAGCAACTATTCAGAGTTATGACAACTTCTCCAGGAATATTTATGACCCTGGATTCAAAGTTCTGACAGTTACTTTTCTCACTCATGTGGTCACATGATCACATTTTGGGCACTTGGCAACCATAAATTCTGGGCAGCATCCTGTAGTTTTATGATCACAATTTATAATGTTTTTGCCTGTTTCTGACAAAAAAAACCCACCATCCATTGTGGACAATGGATTCCCTTAACAATCACTAAGGCAGTGTTTCTCAACCTTGGCAACTTGAAGATGTCTGGACTTCAACTCCCAGAATTCCCCAGCCAGCTGGGAGTTGAAGTCCAGACATCTTCAAGTTGCCAAGGTTGAGAAACACTGCACTAAGGTTTACTTTACAAATGCCATGTTTGCTAAACAACCAATCAAAAAAAGGTCATAAAATTGGATGGGATCACATGATGTCTTACTTAACAACTGACACAATGTAGGACCATAATTCCAAGCTGAGTTATGGTCATAAGGTGAGGACTACCTGTTCTGACCTAGGCTTCCTGATACAGTAACTAACACACGCTTAGTCCCCAAAATCCTCTTTTTATTTCAAAGGCTGTGAATTATGTTCATTCACAGCCTGTAATGAGTCACAAATAGCTTGTAAATAGTCCAACAGTAGTCGGCCACAGTCCTTCGGGATAAGGCTGATAAGTACCCACCTTTATCTTCCTTGAAATGCTGCCAAAGACCTAACTGACAATTACCTTGCAAGGCCACAGAGAGCAAAGAGTCAAAACACCAGAACAAACAAACAAAGTTGCTTCCTGCAATGGTTCGCATGCCTTTGCTCCTCCTTTATGTCTTATGGGAGGGGCCAATCACCTCCAAGCCTTACTCCCAAGTCGTCCCTTTTATATTAACTGTTCTTGCCTTCTGGCAGCTCTGTGCATGAGTGCACTGGTGCACTGATGTCCAACTCCGGAAGTTTTGGAGGCAGCACAAAAGTCCCAGATGGCCCTGGACCAGGGGTGGGTTTCTCACCCCGTTCCAATCGGTTCGGTTGGAACGGGGCCGGCGGCTTCCTCATGCACCCGCACAGTGCACACATGCGTACTAGCGTCTGTGCGATGCTCCAGCTGCTCCTGGAGGATCATGCAGTCGCTGTATGCATCCTGCGCATGTGTGGAAGCACAGCACTCATCAAAACTGGGTAAGGACCGCGGGCGGGCAGGTGGGCCCTTCGCCGTTCCCGGAAGTTACTTACTTCCAGATTCGCCGACCAACCGGTTCACGGGGACCGCCGCAAACCGGTTGAAACCCACCCCTGCCCTGGACCCTCTCTGCCTCCGACGCAGAGCTCTTGTCCGAGTCTTCCCCAGACTCCAGGACTGACCATTGCTCCTCCGCAACTTCCTCACTGTCCAACTCTGCTGCCAGCTCCGCAGGCTGCCAGCAGACCACAATACTACCTATATGCAACAATATTGATTCAGGATGGTATTTACATTCCCCATAAACAACGTAAGATGAATTAGTTATTTATTGGCCCTACTGGACCCAGAGAATGGAAGCAAAATGAGGCTATGCCTAACACACTGGCCTTGACCCTTCCATCATCTTTCAAATGTAGAACTCATCTTTTGGAGAAAAGAATGATATGTTCCTTTATTTGATCTCCTCAATTCTTCTGGGGTTCATTAGTGAATAAGCGGTGATGGTGGTAGGAAAGCTGCATGATTCTGGATGTCACCTTCAATTAAAGTTTGCCAGCTGAAATAATCACAAAAAGACTGATGCTGCTCTTCACTTAACTTTTAATTGACTTGGGACCAGCGACTCTCCATGTTACAGCCGTCTTTTGATTGAATTGGTAAAGGATATTTAGAATGAAAAAGCGAACGCGGTGAAAAAAAAATCCTGTGTTCTCAAGGACATCACTCATTTTCTTATTTTCCGCACATCCAAATTTAAACAAAATGAAGTCTTCAAGTTCAACAACTTTCTACGTGTTACCGAGCAATGGGCTTTTCCCCTCACTTTGCAAAAAAAAAGTGACTAGGATTGAAATTTATTTTAAAAAAAGGCTTTTACAAATATTTACCTCCCCTCCCCACCCCTCCCCACCCAAGCCCAACCCCCCCACCTTTCCCCCTTCCCCCCCGACTTCCCAGAACAAATACAGGGTATAAATCTTTAACAAAGATGTTCTAAAATAAACTTAAAGAAAGTTAGTATCATCTTTCATTTGAGCTTTAACTCCTCTTTTGTTAGGCTAACTCTAAACAGATATCATTCCTCACTTTTTCAGTCAAAAACTATCTGGAATTTCTTAGTCCCATATTTATTTTGAATATAGTCAATCCATCTTCTCCACTCCAGCTTGTATTTCTCACCTCGGTAAGAGCCGAGGTGGCGCAGTGGTTAAATGCAGCACTGCAGGCTACTTCAGCTGACTGCAGTTTTGCAGTTCGGCTGTTCAAATCTCACCGGCTCAGGGTTGACTCAGCCTTCCATCCTTCCGAGGTGGGTAAAATGAGGACCCGGATTGTTGTTGGGGGCAATATGCTGACTCTGTAAACCACTTAGAGAGGGCTGAAAGCCCTATGAAGCAGTATATAAGTCTAACTCCTATTGCTATCTGAATGGTCCTTCAAATATGTTGATATTTTAGCCATCTCTGAAAAGTTTGTTACTTTTAATGTCCATTCTTGAATAGTAGGCAAATCTTCCTTCTTCCAGTATTGCACCACCAACAGTCTTCCTGCCATTATTAAGTACAAAATCAAGTTAGTCTCTATAACAGTACAATCAGTAGTTATACCTAACAGGAATAACTGAGGGGTAAACTTTATCCTTTTTTAAAGAACATTTTGCATAATCCACCATATTTTTATCCAAAATGCTTTAACCTTTTTACAAGTCCACCATATATGGTTATATGTAGCATCAACACAATCACATCTCCTTAAAAAAAAGTGACTAGGATTGAATCATGATTATACCTATTGTAAAAAATAGGCACTTATTTCACTTCATAATGAAAAGCTGAATAATTAGCATACTGATCCAGAGACGACCCGATTGGACTAAAGCTTTTGGCCGATGTGTTACAGATAGCCAGCATAGAGGTTAAGAATCTGAAGTGAGAAGTTTTGGATTCCAATTTAATCACAATCCCCAACTTTATGAAAATTGTTACAGGTAGTCCGCGCTTAGTGGCCAGTTGTTGACAGACCATTCCAAGTTATGACATCACTGCATAATATGACTTACCACTGATCTTTGGCATTGGGGCCATTGCAGCATTCCCACGGTCATGATTTGGCTACTTGGCAACCCAAATACATTTATGGCAACTACAATGCCCCGTGGTCACATGACTACCATTTGCAACCTTCGCTGCCAGCTTCCAGCAAGCAAAATCAAAGAGAAAGGTGACAGAAAGTTGCAAGTTGCAATCATGTGTTATTGTGCTTAATGACCCGTGGTCTTTGCTTAATGACTTAATGACTATAGCTGAAATTGACAGACTGCCACCCTACCAGAGTGCCCTCTTTGTTTTTGTACCAGAGAATATGCCTCAAGTCCATCTCCATGACTCTCTACAAATTTATGACTGTGTATACATCTGGCTAATTCTTGTAATGCCTAGAAAATCGTGACCCGACAAATGCACGCACGACAAAAGCGCGCCAACAAAACCGTGGCGAGAAAACCGCGATGTCATAAACGTGCCCACAACGCACTGACAAAACCACGCCCACAAAAGCGTGATTTAAGTTAAGGTAAGGGTTAGGGTCAGGGTTAGGATCAGGGTTAGGGTTAGGGTTAGGATTAGGATTAGGGTTAGGGTTATTCGGTTGTTATTACTTGTTTGTTGAAGACGCACTTTTGTCGGCGCGCTATTGTTGGTGTGCTTCTGCGCTCATTCGTCGGTGCGATTTTGACCTTGCGGTTTTCTCGCCGCGGTTTCGTCAGCGAGCTTTTGTCGAGTGTGCATTTGTCGGTGAACCCTAGAAAATATCTCTTGATTTGAGACCCAGCCAGTCTTCTTAACCTGCCCAGAAAAAACTCTGTGGATTTTTCTAAGCATCATCTATCTAACTTTCTGCTGGGGAAGAGAAAGGATATGGGTAAAGTGAAACAAAATGTTGCAAAACTTCTCCGAAGATATTTGGGAACCCTAGTTTGCTCTTGTTATATGAGACTAGATAAACTAAGTGCTTCTATAATTTTGGGAATGTTGTGATGAATTTGCTGGCATACCACTTTAGGGAACAAGCTGCTTTACCCACCTTGATTGCAGTGATAAATCCATCATTATGCTCAATGCAGTGGAAACAGCTCCGAGTCTTGCCATTTGTGGGAAATCTTTTGTATAGCAGCCTCATAGTAAATCAGTCTAACCCAAGCTGACAGTGATTGATTTTGAGCAAAACGTCATGGGCAATCAAATCCACAAGTTGATTTTTCTTTTCATCCTCTTTTTTTTTTTTTACTTCTTTCATTTCTTTTTTCTCCATACTGATTTTTTTTCCCCTTAATACCCTGAGACTAACGAAATTCAGACTGTAATAAAATAGGATTTCATCAGTAGTCCTGGAGGGATATAAGATAGAACTTACACTACTTTGCATGTTATTTAAATAATTATTTTTAAATGGGAGAGGACGGGGAAAAAAAATCATATGCATATCTGTCAGGAAGCATTCATATGAAGACAAAAAGAAATGTAAGCCACTGCAGGAAGATGGCTGAGACAAAGTAAGATTTATAAGCCTTCTGGGAAGGTGGAAAGGAATTGTATCTTACTCTATGACAGTAAAAGAACTTGGCACTGCAAAGTCTAAATTTGATTGATATAGCTAGAAATCCTCCATTACAGATAATAAATATGTAAGTTGTATTAGCTACTACCTTCTCCTCCCCTCTATCCTCCCTCCACCCTTTTAATATAGCTCTTTAATTCCAATTTTTGGAAGACTTCATTATCACCCATGAGTTACTACAAGAGCATAGATGAGACAGCTGAGCCATCTCTCAAGAGTTCTTGACAGTCCTAATATTTTATCATTAAGATTTATCATCATTCTATTTATCAGCTGATGGCATTAACATATTAAGTTAGATGTTTTTTTTTAGAAATGAAACTGCACAGATACAGATGCACAGGAAAAACTAACTGGCATTAACTGAGTGTTGGGTTTTGTAACTTTCCATGTTTTGTAAAAGAAACAATCTAACATTCTCCTGTGGAAAAGTAATGAAGAAATGGTGGTTGTGGTTCTTTTTCTTTTGATTTGAATGTCCAGTTAAGAAAAACTGGGCATTCAGAATGATCAGATGTGAACCGGTGGTGGGTTCTTACCAATTCGGACCGGTTCAGCCAAACCGATAGTGATTTGGTGGTCTGAGTCGCTGGAATCAGCAGTGACCCATGGCTGCCATGCCCCTGAACTGGTTTTGCAGTGCTGCCATAGGTGCCACCATCTTGTTTTTCAATTCTGCGCATCCACAGAGCAATTTTAATTGCAGTGCGCAATGCGCACATGAGCAAACCAGCAGTAGTGCCTGTGGGAACCCACTCCTGGTGTGAACAACCAGAACCACATGTGAATAGTTCATTTAACTACTTTATTGTTCAAAACCCATTTCACAGAAATCTTCTCAAACCTCACCACACGTCACTGTTTGAGAACAGTGGCTGGTGAGGCACTGACACAGGGGTTTCAAATTTTTTTAGACTTGTGGACTTCAACTCCCAGAATTCCACAGCCAGGCATGCTCAGTTCCGATTTAAAGCGACATCATTTTTCTCCTTTGCGAAATAGGTTTTCCTTCATTCTTTTTCTTCTCCCTCCCCCTCCTTCTTCCCTCTCTCCCTCCCTCCCCCCACTCTCAAACAGACACATGCACACAGAGAGGTTGGATCCCTCTCTCACTCACTCACTCTCAAACAAACACAAACACAGAAGTTGGATTGGATATATTTTCCAATGGCTTGAAAGCAGCTCCTCTGCCATACCGCCCCCATTCCCCTGCTGCCTTCCGATCCGAGCCTTTGATTGCAGGTGAAGCCACATTGCCTTTTCAAACTTGTAATCAGTGAAGCTGGGCTTATATACTTTTATCCAGCTGTGTGTGTGTGTGTGTGTGTGTGTGTGTGTGTGTGTGTGTTTGAAAAGGCAACGTGGCTCTGCATGCAATCAAACTTTTTTAATTCCTCCCCTTCCCCACACATGAACCTTTTCCAACTGTTTCAGAGAGGATTTCAACTCTGCTCTTGCCTGCCATCATGAAAAGAAAAAAAAATGTAAAAGGAAAAAGGCAAGAGCTCTGAGGTCAGACTGAGCTAGCTGCTCCCAGAGAACTCTAAAAAGCCTCTAAAAAACATCCTTTACAGGAGGGGAGAGAACCACGTGCCTCATCTACATAGGGAATTTTTTGGCTTTTAACCCTTGATTAGCTCTGCTCGAGTGATCATAAAGTCAGACTAGATGAGGCACCTCGTTCTCCTGCCACCCCCTGTAGAGAGCACTTTTTAGAGGCTTTTTTATACAGTTAAACACTAAGCAGAGTCATCCACTGTGACTCTGGCAGCAACTACCTCAGCCTTTTTCCTTTTACATTTTTTTTCTTTTCATGATGACAGTGGTGAGGCCCTGCCTCCCCTGACTGCACGTCCCTGTTCTCAGACTAGCAGTTTGCACCTGGCCTGGACTAGATAAGGTTCAGCAGCATTCAATCTTAAACCTTGCCCTTTTGTGGCTACCTAATGATTCCAGACTGACTCCCCACTTGACTCCTCCCCCCGGCTGAGCCAGTTTCTTTCTGACATCATAGAGAAATTAAAAATGCCGTCACAGGTTGAATTCAGCACAATTCTTCTGAACACAGGTTCTTTCAGGAATATTACTGCCTGTTTTATTGTGAAAAGAGCTGGAATCAGAAAAGGCCTTTACAGATGAAAGGGAGAGAAGCAATTTTCACTTCTTTTATCTTCTCAATCAGCGTCCCCATCAAAAAAAAAGAGGGAGGGAGCAGAAGATGAGAGGTAGAAGAACTATTAGCATGAATTAGCCTCCCACCCATTATTTTTTACTTGTCTCATATCCCACCTTTTCATGAAAAAATAAATAAATAACAATGCACAAGGTGGCTAACAATAAAGAAATGAATCATGCAAATCAAATTAATTAAAAAAACAGAATTAACATAATACGGTGACTGCAGGCATAACATTTAAAACAACAATAATATAATGAGAAGCATTAGTAATTGATTGAAAAGCTGGAGGAAAAAGTTTCTTGACTGCCCTTTCTGAAATCTGAGACTACGGAAACCAAACACATTTCTGAAAATAGTCTATTGCATTCTTTGGGGAAAACATTGCAGAAATGGAAATAATCCATGGATTTCAGAATAGAGTCCACCAGCAGTGATTTAATAGAGTTAAAAAAAAAAGTGAATGTTTATCAATTTATATTGGAGAGAACATTTCTATGTTCTTTGTTGAAGCAAGTGCTGGGAATCCTAATTAACCATTAACTTATAAACATTAATATTTCAAGGTTAGAAAGAATTTTAGTACTGATGGGCTGTTTTGATGGGACTCAGATATCATAAAAGGTTTGTTAAATGAAAGTTTTGGCCTTTGTCCAAAAGAGAATGCAGCTAATATTAGAGCTCTGTTTTTGTAATTTGCCTGTTCTGTATATAACATCTTTAAATATATCTTAATAAAGTAGCATGCAAGTAGTTTATAAGGGAAACATTCACTAGAGAAGGAGAGGTTCCAGTTGCTCATTTGATAGTTTCATCATTGTTGCTACATTATTCAATGATTCAATTCTTTATTTGCATCATGGTCATACCACCACATATGTAAGAGTCTTGATGGCTTACAAAGGCACAAATATTACATATAATCACATATAAGCCTGTTGATAATAAGACTCTTGAATTTTTAACAAAAAACATTTTAAAAAAGAGCCACTTATGGATAAACCAACCCTCAAAATCTTTATACATTTTAATTTTCACAATTGGCTTATCATGGGATCCATTTTTCACTATATTTTGGTTAAAAAAATTGAGGATCACTTTATCTGTGGAAAGACTTATGCACGAGTATATATGGGAAATATGGGTACTTTAAAAAAAGGGCTATCATATAAATTCATGAATAAACCTATCCATAATAAGCTGAATTCTTCTCTCTGTCTCTCTATCTGTGTCTCTCTCTTTTTTACAATTCTTGGCTTATTCATGAATATATACAGTAAGAGGAAAAATTGTAAAAACAACCCAAGCTGTAATAAAAACCATAAAAATGTTAACAACAAAGAAATAATCACAAAGGTCTGTTTGCTACACTTATGAAAGAATCTGTAAAATACATTCTTAACCTCAGCATATAAAATAGGCAGACTGAATGTTGAGAAGTGAGTTCAAGGTAACTGGGAGATAAATCGTAAAAGGTTTTTCGGTATAACCAACATTTTGAACTGTACCAGAAAACCTGCAGATAATCAGAGCAATAAGCAGAAAAGAGATCATGCTCTGCTGAATTGATTTTTATCTGTTAACCTCTGGGCCACTGCATTTACTACCAATTATAATTCTTGAATTTGTCTTCAGATCAGTCTCAAGTAAAGCATGTTACACTACTCCAGGCACTGGATGGAGGCTTGGATAGCTGTCACCAGAGCATCTTACTCCAAGATTGACTGCTATTGCAGTCACAGCTAGACCATGACCCGACAAATGCACGCTCGACAAAAGTGCGCCGATGAAACCGCGGTGACAAAAACCGCGATGTCATAAACACGCCCACAACAACGCGCTGACAAAAAGCGTGATTTCAGTTAAGGTAAGGGTTACGTTCAGGGTTAGGTTTAGGGATTTCAGTTAAGGTAAGGGTTAGGCTTAGGGTTAGGTTTAGGTTTAACGTTAGGTTTAAGGTTAGGTTTATATATATATATATATATATATATATATATATATATATATATATATATATGTGTGTGTGTGTGTGTGTGTGTGTGTGTGTGTGTGTGTGTGTGTGTGTGTGTGTGTGTGTGTGTGTGTGTATGTATGTATGTATGTATGTATACATATATATATGTATATATATATATAGCAATAGACTTATATACCGCTTCATAGGGCTTTCAGCCCTCTCTAAGCGGTTTACAGAGAGTCAGCATATTGCCCCCAACAATCTGGGTCCTCATTTTACCCACCTCGGAAGGATGGAAGGCTGAGTCAACACTGAGCCGGTGAGATTTGAACCGCTGAACTGCTGATCTAGCAGTAGCCTGCAGTGCTGCATTTAACCACTGCGCCACCTTGGCTCTTTAGGGTTAGGTTTAGAACTCACGGTTATTACTTGTTTGTTGAAGGCGCGCTGTTGTCGGCGCGCTTCTGCACTCATTCTTCGCCGCGATTTAGAACTCGCGGTTTTCTCGCCACGGTTTTGTCGGTCGTGCTTCTGCACTCATTTGTCACCGCGATTTAGAACTCGTGGTTTTCTCGCCGCGGTTTTGTCGGTCGCGCTTTTGTCGAGCGCAGGTTTGTCAGTGAACCCAGCTAGACAGCTTTTTGGAGAGCTGTACATCCAGAAAGACTGGCAGATCATACATTTGTTCCTTTAAGGAGGATACAACCCTTCTGGAGCCAAAGCTGAGACCTGTAAAGAGCCAAATGATTCTGGATAAACAGTCACTCTGTCCCAGAATCATTCGGCTTGAGCCTATTTTATCCCAGGTAGTCCCTTCACTGCCTCAGATCCTAGGTCAGTATGTCTACTTCTTCTCCCTGTTCAGCCAGAACACAGATGTAGAATAGAGTATCATCAGATTATTGATGATCCCTCAGGCAAGACCATTGGGTGATTTCCCAATGTTTCATATGGATCCTAAGTAGGATGAAGGAAGAGGCTAAACCCTGAGGCGCTTACTCCAAGAAAGACTTACATGCACTGTACTTCCTGTTTTTTTTTTAAAAAAAAATCTCTATGAGTTAAATGATGCTGTTTTATTTTGTTGCAAACACTTTTCAGTGGAGGCTATCATGAAGGAGAACTTACATACTGGAGACAAACTCCTTGTGTGTCCAATCACACTTGGCCAACCAAGAATATTCTGATCTATAATATCCTTTTCATTGTTTCGCTTTGATGAACCTTGAAGTAATAAGCAGGTGGCAGCAGATCAAATCCACCCATTTCAGAGCCAATTTGCCAAACGTCGAAGAAAGCCAAACCAAACTAAGATTAGGAATAATGTAAACTGTTTAAAGTTTGAGTAACGGCAAGAAGCTGAGTTCAACGTAGAGACTTTACTGATTTTTTTTCTCTTTTTCTTTTTCTTTCTTTTCTTTTTTTTTTAATTTCTTTGGTTTTAATATATTTCGACTGTGTTTGATAAAAAGCTATACCGTGTACGGGCTCTGGGAAGTCGGGGGGGGGGGGAAGGGAGGTGGGGTTCTAGGGGGGAGGGGGGAAATATAGTATGTGCTGGATTTTAAACTGATTAATATGATTGCACTTGTATACT
This sequence comes from Thamnophis sirtalis, assembly GCF_051295495.1. Taxonomy (NCBI): domain Eukaryota; kingdom Metazoa; phylum Chordata; class Lepidosauria; order Squamata; family Natricidae; genus Thamnophis; species Thamnophis sirtalis. Next base: position 134,768,516 of record NW_028261385.1, on the reverse strand, counting down.
GTTGCGTTGTTAATTCTAGTGTAAAAATAGGAAGCTGAATATATTGATAGATAGTAGAAATACACCGAAGGGAGGAGTAGAAGGAAAGAAGAAAGCGGGGTAGAGAGGGTGGGAGAGAGGATCGGAGGGAGGGTGAGATGGAAGGGAGGGAGTGTATTGGGAGAGAGGAGTGATAGAGGGGGAAGGGAAGTAGGTTAGAGGGGAATGTTGGAGGGGAGAAAGGAAAGTTGGAGGGGGGTGAAAGAAAGGGTGTATGGAGGGTTGAAGTGGTTATATGGCCCCGGTTATGCACAGTATATATGTGACCGTATGAAATGAAAATGAAAATGAAATAAAACATATTTACATCCGAAAAAAGAAAAAAAAAGAAAGCCAAACCAAACTGTCTTCATAGCTTCCAAGGAATCTTCCACTTTAAGAAATGTGCTATTCAGGTCTCAGAGCACCAAGCCTGATTTACCTGATACTGCTCGATAAAATATTGAAATTGCAAACCTTGCAAAAAGATTGCCTAAAAGGTACACAAACTAACAAGCATAATGGAACTTTAATGTTTCCCTTAACAGATGTAACTTGTGGCTGTGGGGCTGGTGATGGGTGGTTATGTTTGTGCATAATGTTGCAAATACTTTTGAGTATGCCACAGCAGTGCAGGTTACCCAACAGAAACATATTCTTATTAAAACTTTACAGATTAAAGAGTTTCTAATTTAATATGCCAGGTACTTAATTGCTGTACCATGGGTATAACTGATGTAATATGTTTCTGAATAGCAGAGAGTTCCTGGGGCTTCAGCATCCCCTTTTGATTAGCAGATTGAAACATAAAATAATTGTGAGCAATGCAAGAACCTTTAATCTTATAAAATGTTACTTTTTCTCCCTAAATCCCATCTTTGAATGCAAATATGATTGGAGAAGGAAAAAAAAGTGTTTGAAATCATTATAGGAGAACTGAAGCCATTAACATGCCATGAAAGAAGAGAGGTGTGTATTACTTGAATATTCTTTACCAATGAAACCTATTTGTATTTGTATTGTATTTGTATTTTATTATTTGTATGCCGCCCTTCTCCGGGAGGACTCAGGGCAGCGAACAATTCAAGGGGGGAAAAAAGGGGAACATAAAAAGACAAAATACAAATAATAAAAGTAGACAACAGTCGCACAACCATACATGTCGAGTGGGGAGGGAACTCATCACCCCCAGGCCTGCCGGCAAAGCCAGGTTTTGACGGCTTTTCGGAAGGCCTGGAGAGAGGTGAGGGTCCGAATCCCTGCAGGGAGTTCATTCCAGAGGGCCGGAGCTGCCACAGAGAAGGCCCTCCCTTGGGTAATAGCCAGGTGGCATTGGCTGGTAGATGGCACCCGGAGGAGGCCAACCCTGTGAGATCTAATGGGATCTAACCCTGTCTACATCTAAAACCTATGTACTGTATATCTGCATATGCCATTGAAATTAACAACACTTACTCATCAGTAAATCAGTATTTTTTTTAGGGTGGCAGTCTGCTCAATTCCATACAGCTTAATTGGCTGAACCCAAAGAAAAGTTAGTACAAAGAAAATATTTGCTCGTGCTTACTTACAAGATCATTCATCTAGAATTCACACTGCACTGTAAGCTTAGTTCATACTCTAGATCTGTGAAAAGATTCCATGAACATTGGAAAACTGAGGAATTTTCACAAAGAATTGAAATGCTTAGGCTTTTTTATCCAGGAGTTCAGTCGAAATGCTGACCCATTCTAGATTCCCTTTGCCAACCTTTAAACCACTGCTTTCTCCTTTCTATTCAATAAAAGCTACCAATGGCCCCAGTGGTGGGTTTCAAAAATTGTTCGAACCTACTCTGTGGGTGTGGCCTCCTTTGTGGGAGTGGCTTGCTGCCCATGTGACTGGATATGAAGATACCGATGACACTTGTCAGAACCACCTTAAATTACCTCACACACAGCACTGGCATGCATAAGAATATGATGTAAACTTGTTTTTTAAAAGGCATCTTTGGTTTGCGTTAAAACAACTTCAACACACGCAATGTTCTGATTGCATCACAAACGCAGTAGTCATCCTTACCTTTCACAGAGGGACTGGGTTTTATAAATATGAGCATGATAGTGTAGAATAATCATATCCAAGGACCAGTGGTGGGTTTCAAAAAAGTTTGGAACCTCTTCTGTAGGTGTGGCCTGCTTTCCGGGTCCACTGGTGGAACCTCTTCTAACCAGTTCAGGAGATTTGACGAACCGGTTCTACCGAATAGGTGCGAACTGGTAGGAACCCACCTCTGAATGGCACCAAAGAAAGGGTTATTCTGCCCTTAATTTGTTTTAATATACACAATTATAGGGAGAAAGATAAAACAAAGAAAAAACAAATGAAGTGTGGGGGGGGGGAAGTGAAGGAAAAGGATGAAAGCTTATTATAATGCATGGAAAAAAACCACCTTAGTTTTCAAATGCAACATTTAAACTTCCTACATGAGGTAATATTGATCATTCTTTCCATTATCTTGATAGGAAGTCCATTTATAAGGAGTGAGCAAATATACATGATCAATCCAAGATGGTAAATCCATGGTGGTCCTACATTTCCATTGTAAAAGTTTTTTTTCCCCTCTTGATCAATCCAAAATTGTAAATCCATAGTGGTCCTACCTTTCCATTGTAAAGTCATTTCCCTTCTTTTGTTATACCCCATGCTCAGTCAATATTGATGGAAGAAGTCAATAGTCTTCACACAATAATTTCAAATGATTTCATATTTTGCATGTAATAGAGAATCCCATTCATATCTTTAAATCATATTAATTATTTTTCCAAATGAACAAATGTAACTTATTCAACTGAACTGAGATGGTTGTGAGGCAAGCCCATTTTATAAATGTGCCTCCTCCTTCATTTATAGTTTCACTATAAAGAAATGATAGAATAACATCTTTTAAGGGTTCTTGGAGATGTCCAATGAACATGAAGATTTTTAGTTCAACTGATTTCATATTAAATATGTTTTAACTGTACATTCTGACATTACATTCAAATTCCTTTATAATATGACTGGTAGTTAGCTGATTTGAAGTAGAAATTCTCCTATTAGCCCATGAATTAGATGAAAACAATGTTTAGATTAAATTTATCCCAAACTGTAATGTATCAGATGAGTAACAATAACTTTTTTATACCAAGATCTTCCATATATACATATATACCTTGTAGCCTTTAAAGCTGGAAATAAAACAAACTCTTGATTGAAATAATAACAATAACAATAATAATAAAATGACCAAATGAACATGTACCAACTTTCAAATTGTGGCCCTAATAATTATGCTTTTCCATTTAATTTTTTAGATTCCATAGAAAGAAAAATAGGAATCGAAATGTCAGGTAAAGGCTAAAAGTCAGGAAAATGAAAAATACCCATCACCATCATATGGTAGTATAATACAGAATTTTCTGATACAGAAAATCTAAATATTTGTCCATCCATTAAAAAATTCTTAGTAACTTACCAACCTGTCTAAAATATTTTACAGTGAGTAACATGAAAAAAAAATTATGAGTCCATTCATCAGTCATGGAGTCTCATTCATGTTTACATTTATCTTTCCCCATAGATTTTCTAGGATTTTTAACCAACCTCTCTAAATGAAATATAAAAAGGTATATCGAAGAGGATGAACCAAGCTTCTCCGGCAAGTACATTTAGACTTTTTTTTAAAGAGTTTTTATTGTTTTTATTAAAGAAAAACATACAAAAAACCCCCATCTTTCATTACGTCTTGTAGAAAGCGTATCCATTGGTTACAGGTACATTTCGTGCGTTTCTTCCACAATCACATATATTTCATTCAGTTCAAATTATATATTTTAGAATTTATATATTTTACTATCACTATACTACCATTTTCATTTGATTAGAGTTTTAAGGACACAGCCACCTACTGGCATTTTTTTTCCAGTCTCAATGAATCTGCCATAACTTTACATCTTTATAACATATTCTAAAAGAAAATCGGTTAAAAGGATATCTAACATTCCCTCTCCTTTCCCCCACTCCAAACTCACAGATTAACGCTTCTGTCCATTTTACTTTTACTAATACAACACACCTGCTTGTATCATTAAATATTATTCATTAACATTTCTTTGTTATTATTGTAGTTAGCTCAAAATTATTTACTATTTTTCTCACCTCTCCTCTCCACAAGCCCAAGAGAGATTTACCTTTATAACCCTCTCTATAGATTTAGACTTTTTGAGGGCTGACTACAGATCAAACTCATTTAGTCATTTTTTTAGTCATTTATTAAAATGTATAGGCCGTCCTTTTCCCTGAGGGGACTCAGGGCGGCTTACAATCACGAGGGAGGGGGGTGCAGTATCAAAAAACAAAACAAAATGTGAACAAAGAAAAATAATAAAACACAACTTTCGTTCAGCAATCAACACTCGGGCGGGTGAATTGGGAACCTATCCCCAGGCCTGCTGGGAGAGCCAGATCTTGAGGGCTGCGCGGAAGGTCTGGATGGTGGTGAGGGTACGGATCTCAATGGGGAGATCGTTCCACAGGGTCGGAGCTGCAACAGAAAAGGCTCTCCTCCGTGTAGTCGCCAGTCGGCATTGACTGGCAGATGGAATTCGGAGGAGGCCCAGTCTGTGCGATCTAATTGGTCGAAGGGAGGTAATCGGCAGAAGGCGGTCTCTCAAGTACCCAGATCCACTACCATGGAGTGCTTTAAAGGTGGTCATCAGTACCCTGAAGCGCACCCGGAGACCAACAGGTAGCCAGTGCAGCTCGCGGAGGACGGGTGTAACGTGGGTGAACCGCGGTGCGCCCACTATCACTCGCGCGGCTTCATTCTGGACTAACTGTAGTCGCCGGATGCACTTCAAGGGCAACCCCATGTAGAGCCCATTGCAGTATTCCAGCCTAGAGATCACAAGGGCTCGAGTGACTGTTGTGAGAGCCTCCCGGTCTAGGTAGGGCCGCAACTGGCGGACCAGGCGAACCTGGGCAAATGCCCCCCTGGTCACAGCTGACAGCTGGTGGTCAAAAGTCAGCTGTGGGTCCAGGAGGACTCCTAAGTTGCAGACCCTATCTGAGGGGTATAAAATTTGACCCCCCAGCCTAAGTGTTGGTACATTAGCCAAATTATTGGGAGGGAAGCACAACAGCCACTCGGTCTTGTCCGGGTTGAGTACCAGTTTGTTAGCGCTCATCCAGTTCTTAACGGCCTCAAGACCCAAACGATTTGTAAATTTGCTTGGGCAAAATAGTTTGGTTCCAACTTGGAAATGAGTTCTCTCTTTAAAAAAAATCCTTATTTTTTTTTTTAAATGACACATTTTATTGGCTTTGCCTACTGTGGAAATAAAAGGAAAGGTCTATGAAAGAAAACTAAACATATAGTTATAGTGTGGGGTTCTAGCCAAAATTTCACAAATGGCCTTTGCCTCTCACAGCCGAATGCCACCTTCTGTTTTTCCACCTGCATCCCCTGAAGTCTTCAGGAAGCCATTTTTCTTCCCATTTACCACCTACAAACAGCAATTAATTTAACAATAATTTTGATTAATTTGCTCATACTACTTTTTCTCTTCATCTCAGTTGCTGTGGGGATTCAAGCAAGCACAGGGATCCTGCTCTCAGGTAAAATAAATGCTTCCATGCTATCTTATCTTCAAGCAGTAATTATTGGAAGATCCTTTAGAAGTTAAATATCTTCTTTGTTTTCCTCTTAATAGTAGTGATAAAACATAATGATCATATCATAGTTTATAACTGCCTAGCCAGTGGTGGGTTTCAAAATTTTTTGGAAACTCTTCTGTAGGTGTGGCCTGTTTTCTGGGTCCACTGGTGGAACCTCTTCTAACTGGTTTGGTAGATTTGACGAACCGGTTCGGTAGATTTGACGAACCGGTTCGGTAGATTTGACAAACCGATTCTACCGAACTGGTGCAAACTGGTAGGAACCCACCTCTGTGCGTAGCTTTGAACACGATTCTTAACTTTGGCTCTTTCAATTCCATTTTAACCTTATGACCATCTCTTGTACCCCCACTCCAGGTTAGAAAAATAAAACAAAATGGTACTCATATGATTTTTTTATGTTTAAGAGAACCCCTATCTAAAGTCAAGCACTATGTAGAAGCATGTGAACAATTCTTTAACCTCAAAGGGAGATAGATGTCTGCCAGTTGACTCCCTTTTCATCCAATCCATGCAATTCTAATTCAGTCCATCTTTCTGTTAAAGTGGCATTCTATATTTCACCATTGCAGTAAATGATTAGGAGCAGTCATTCACAAAAGCATAATATCTAAATTTACCATGGTGTGTGTGTGTGTACATACATAATACATACATACATACATACATACATACATACATACATACATACATACATACATTTCCAAAGTTAAAATACAAAATGGCATCGGACCTGGGTACCTGGGTACCTGAGAGACCGCCTCCTGCCGATCACCTCCCATAGACCAATTCGATCACACAGGTTAGGTCTCCTCCAGATTCCATCTGCCAGCCAATGTCGGTTGGTGACTCCCCGGGGGAGAGCCTTCTCTGTTGCAGCTCCAGCCCTCTGGAACGATCTCCCTGTGGAGATCCGGACCCTTACTACCCTCCCGGCCTTCCGCAAAGCTGTTAAGTCTTGGCTGCTCCAGCAGGCCGGGGGGGGGGGGCTCGATATATCCAGCCCCCCAGAGATTGTGATTGTTGTATATTTTAATGTTGTTTGTGTATTATTCCCCCCCTCCCTTGTTTTATTGTAAGCCGCCTGGAGTCCTTCGGGAGTGGGCGGCATACAAATCAATAAAACCATAAAACCATAAACCATAAACCATAAAATAAAAAAGGAGAAAACAAACTAACAACCAACCAACACTAATAATAAAAATAAAAAACTTGTACAACAAACAAACAAAACAAATAACAAATATATCAGTCACACTGACATAAAACAAAAAGTCCACCCCTGGCTGAAGGCTGACGAATACGTCAAAAATATCTATATTTTTACTGTGACTTCTGTAGCTAGCAAAAATTCTAAGAGGTCAGTATCCTAAATGCACGGGCAAACAATTAACACACACAACGAAATGGGGAAGGCTCAAGAAGCAGACACACTTGTCTGAAATGTTGTTAAAATAAGCAAGTGATCCTTGAATTACTCAAAAAGAAGTTGGTTTATAGTGAGTTAATTCCAAAAAACACATGATATAAAAATGTAATTTGACACAAGGTGTATGAAGCGTGAGGTTTAACACATTTAGAAAAGCTAGCAGGATTGAAATTAAAAGAAATTCTTATTCTTTTAGCACGAGGAGCTCTGATTGTGTACTTGTAGCAGGATGCTTTGGCTTCAGAAAAACCTCTGTCTCATTGTAGAGACATTCCTTCTTCAGATTAATTGCTAGCAGAAGGGAGACTTTAATACAACACCCCAAAAGAGTCCTTTAAATCATTTTTGTTATTTTATAAAATAGAACACATTATCTACCCCACATAGATAAGCCACATAGAATAGCTTACACACGATTCCCTCTTTGTCAGGCCTGCAGCCATGCGCCTTTTGGAACTTTGGCCAGCCACACTTCTATTCTACCATGCTGTTTCTATAGTGGGAAATTGGGAGGGGGGATAGTACGGAGTAGAATGTTATGTAGCCAAAATAAAATTCCTTTCTAGATTGCAAGGTCATCCTTTGTCTTGGTTAAATCTGCACCTGACTGGAACTGGATGGGTGGAACTGCCAGCATGGCAGTAGAAGATTGGACCATGTGATGAACTTGTGGGTGTGAACTTTAACTTGGGTGGGGAAAACTGAGAAGCTTCAGCTTCAGATTTTCCCAGATGTTCCAGCATGTCTCTCTTAATAAATTGGAACTTTGAGCAGTATGTTGCCTTGGACTCTGATTTAATTTTGGATGTTATCTCGAATGCTGACATTCTTCTCTTTCTACTCCAATTGGCTAGAAGTAATATGGCTGAGGAAAATGCAGTGATTGGTCATTCCTAAAACTAATAATCTAATAATATGGAGAGGGAGACAATAATCATGTCTCCCTCTCCATATTGTTCAACAAACTGAGTAGATCAAAGGGGAGATTTAAACTCTTTTTAATCCCGCTTGTGTAAAAGGATAATTTAATAGATGGTTTCTGCAACATAGTTCATTGAGTATGACTCAGTGTGATTTGAGAACCCAGACACCTTTATCAATTGATGACTCAAAGTGTTCACCTACCAAGGCAATTGGTTGGCTAAACTATGATACAGTTACCCATGACCTATTAGAAATATCAAGTAAGTGTGTGAGAAGAGAGAGAAAAAGAGATTGAATGGGATATAAGTGAGGAAGACTAAGATGGTGAGGGAAAAAAAGGAAAGAGGGCTAGTTTCTGTCAACTTTGGCAGAAAATCATAAACATAGCCAGCGTAAGTTGCGGCTCATTGATATTCACTGAATTGGTATGACCTGCTCACCTTGCTCATCCTATTTGCTGGGTTTGTGAAACCCATTGACCCATAATTATAACTAGGCTGAATTCATACCAATATGTTAGGCTATAATTGGGTTAGCCAAATTGTTCCTTGTGTTATGCAAACACAAGTACTGCATGAGAACCTGGAGGTAATGAATAACCTCACTTAACGTAGATGTTTTACATATTTGAGATTTAGTGGAATTCCTTGAATGGCCATGGATCTGGGGAACTAGTCACTTCCTTCAACTCTGTCTAGTTCTTCTTACTGTTGTTGTTAGTTGCGAAGTCATGTCTGACCCATTGCGACTCCATGGACAATGTTCCTCCAGGCCTTCCTATCACCCACCATCCTCTGGAGTCCATTTAAGCTCATGCTGACTGCTTCGATGACTCCATCCAGCCACCTCATTCTCTGTCATCCCCTTCTTCTTTTACCCTCAATCTTTCCTAGCATTAGGTTCTTCTCCAGTGAGTACTTCCTTCTCACTAGGTGGCCAAAATATTTGAGTTTCATCTTCAGGATCTGGCCTTCTAAAGAGCAATCAGGATTGATCTCCTATAGGACTGACCGGTTTGATCACCTTGCAGTCCAAGGGACTCTCAGGAGTCTTCTCCAACACCATAGTTCAAAGGCCTCAATTCTTTGGCGTTCTGCCTTTCTTACGGTCCAACCTTCACAGCCATACATTGCAACTGGAAAAAACATAGCCTTACTACTTACTTCTTACTTACTCCTTAATACTAGTGTAATGAAATATATATGTCTAAAGGACGCAACAGAAAAGATATTTTCCTTCAATACCTTAGCATACGCTTTGAAATACATATCATTTCTATCCCTTTGGGGGAAAATCTTCCTAAAATAAATGGAAGACTAAACCAACTTTGTTTAGTTATTCTGTATTTGTAAATCTGACAAAACAATGACATTATTATGCCCGAATATAAAAGATGAAAAGAAATAATGTCTAGATGAACACATTAGGTCAAAAGAGATGTAAGATTAAAAAATGAAAATATATAATTTATTGAAAATAATAAAATACTTTTGAATTCAAGTTCACATGGCTAGGACAGCAAACTGGATTTTAGTGATATCATCCATCTGACCAGTGGTGGGATTCAGCCAGTTCGCACCCATTCGGAGAACCGGTTGTTGGAAGAAATCTCCTTTTGTTTTTTTTCCATTTTACAGGGCTAATCCTGTAAGGAAAGCAGGAAGGAAACAGTCTGGTGTTGTTTCTAGCCTAATCTTTATTGCTCTGCTTGCAGAAACTGCCTCTCTGGTTAACCCTTATTACATTGTAACAGCTAAGGCGAAGCCCCCATTGATGTGAATGATGTCGAGTTGGCTATGCCCACCCAGTCACATGACCACTGAGCCACGCCCACCCAGCCAGTCATTAGGGCAGAGAACCGGTTGTTAAATTATTTGAATCCCACCACTGCATCTGACAGAACTGAATTCCACATGGCAGTTTGTGAGTGTTTTCTTGGGGGCTTCTGCATATATACAAATATGGGCAGAGAAAAGTTTTTGGAAAATTATACATGGATTAAGAGTGTAGATGGACTTGAAATAAGATTTTAAAATTAATTGAATGATTTTTTTGTGGAAGGAAAATGGCTCTTGTTTTCAATTATAGAAAAAAAACATGATAAGATGGGGCGTTGAAGTTTGAACACTACAGGGGGCTAAAAGGAAGTAAGATTTTAATTAAAGCGAAGAACACCTGTTTGACTGATTAGCACAGAATTTAGAAAAAATGCCTTAACATGTAATTGAATGTTACATGTGAACAAAGGATTCAGAAGTTTATTTTAAGAATGGCTGCCCTTATAGACCCATCTGTAGAACGATATGATGTAAGAGGAACAGGTTCTTCGGGAGAAGACCAAAGTAGATCTGAATATGGATTTTAAAATGACCGACTATAAGAAGGTTCTGGAAAAAGGAAAAACTGGATGTACAAAATAAATTGGTTGTGTTTTAATAATTAAAATGGGCATACAACTAACCAGGGGAATGACTTGGATATTTTTTTCTACATTGGATTTACAAAGGAAACCTGTTAAAGTTTGGAAAGATATGCCTTATGATAGGCCTTATCCCTTCTGGCTTAACCCAACAACCCAAAAATGTCATCCAAAGGCAAGAAAACAATTCAAACCAGGCCCAACAGCAGTACTGGGACTCATAAATCTAACAAAGTAGAGAAACAGATGGACATCAACACCTATCTCCCTATCACAGATGCAACTAAAAAGTGAGTAATAGATTCAGCACTTCAGGACCCCTTTAGGCTCCAATAATTAAAAATCAACTCAGCCACAACATAGACCACCTCCTCAATCCCTCAAAGATTCTGTCCAAATCTCTCTCTCTCTCACACACACACACACACACACACACACACACACACACACGAGCAGAAGAAGCCCCTTATACCGTCCCTCACAACAACTATAGTACTCAATCTTTCCTGGAGCTTTGCCTTCAGCATCTGCAGAAACGTCTATCTTTATATTGCAATGGCTAAATTAATTTGCAGCCAAGATGAACAGCTTCCAACAAGGCCCTTGATCTACAAATCCCCCATGGCAATCAAGGGGTTAATGTGACAGCAGAAACTGGCCAAATTGGCACTCCAAGACGCTGGTTCCTCCAGGCAACTGGAAGTAGTATGTTTAGCCAACCATCACCACAGTACACTATGGGAAAGACAACTCCTCCTGTAAACCCATAGACTGAACCATTGCAAAATTATTGTGACTTTCCTATCACAGCTCCTAAACTGCCAAAGTAGAATAACTGATTTGAAAGGTTTTCATTGTCTACCCACGTTAAGAAACGCTAAATACATTTTTAATTTTTGTTTATTAAAATGGGCATATTCCAGTGGTGACTTGCCAAACTATCAGATTCTTTAAGGGTGACTTAAGTCCATGATCTCATCTCTAGGAAAGTGATAAATGTTCATGACCCTGCAGATAGGAGCCATAAAAAACTCACCATTCCAAAAGCAATATATCTGGCAGACTTTCCATTGGTGAAGAGGTTAAACAAACGTCAAAAGAGGAAGCACTTTCTAAGCACTTTCTCGTCACTAATCTGAGGAGAAAGCTAGGAGACATCAAAACAGCAATTATGACATGCCTTCCCAGTATTGATGGAAGATATGGAAGTCCAGCATTAATTGAACCCTAACTTTTGAGCTGTCCATCTCCATACTACTCCATGTTGCTGCCTCTCCTGTAACTAAGACATGCAGAATGCTGTCTGGACACTGGTTTCCTCACCAAAAATAGTGAAAGTGAAATAACAATGATTCCTCTGGGAGCTTTACTCCAAAAATCACAAACAACTGCAACCCAAAAGAATCTGCCTTATAAACATAATAAAGTCATAGAGAAACCCAGTCTGGAGGTATACCCTTATCTTCTTCCAAACCTTAGCTATCTCCTCTGGCCCCAGGGGAACCTGAATCCAAGGAGAAATAGCTCCTCTCACCATTACTTACAAGGCAAAGAATGTTCCCCTGCTAAATAATTGGGCTTCCTGCTTGCCAATGATCCATATTTCACTGTCCATACTACACTGATTCTTCCAAAGGACAAAGAGTTGGTAAGTAAGTAAGTACCAGCAATACACATTAGTTTTTTTACAACATGTTAAAAGTACTGACATTAAGATATAATTAAAAAGTATTGACGTTAAAAGTGGAAAATAACATAAATGTTCTCAGATTGTTTGGGTCACTCCCTGGTTTACCTGGGTGCAACACTGTTAAGTATAGGAGTAAATACAATGGTCCAAAGATTGTTAGAGATATGTCCAGATAATTGGTACAAGATGACAACTATACTTCTGTAGTCATTTTTTTTTTCTTATGGACATTACAGCAGCACAGAACTTTGCCACTGCATACGTGGTAACCAGGTTAGTGTCCTGGAGGAGAAAGCCTAGATAAAAATGGTCTGCCCTCCCTGGCAATCTCTCTAATAAGGGGAGAATATGTGCAGACCCTACAAGCTCTGTATAGCTCGCAATGTAATAGAACATGTGAATTATCGTCCACTTCTCCTTTACCACATATGCAAACCCGTTCTGCTATAGGTGTTCTCTTATACCTGCCCTGGAGGAGTGCTGAAGGAAGAATGTTAAATCTGGCTCTGAAGAAAGCTATTCTTTGTTTTGGGAAGATCAGGTCATTTAGATATCTTGCCGATTCCCACACACCCTGTTTGATTCTGTCCCTACTGTGGAGAGGCAACCTATTTAGTTCTTCTTGGAATTCCATGTCCTTCATTCTATTAATCACTACTTGCTTTGCTTGATCAAAGCCTAGGGACATTAAGAATAATGGTGAGAGCCCAGCTTGTGATCAATTGTTTGTTTCCAGGGGGAGGGGAAATTGTCAGTCAACACAAGTGGGGACAGTCCCTCTGGAATGAAATGCATTTTAAGCCAATGAATGATCATCACCTTCCAGGCTCTTACCTGAATTTGAGGCATGCCTGTCTCAATTCTTAACTGGGCATTTGGAGTTCCATTGGGTGCAGCTAAGATGGCTTGCAGGAAATTGGTTTGTATGGTTTATAGCAAGTCTTTCTTTGCAAGGATTCCTGTTTGTGCGCCACTTAGAATTTGAGCCAATGTTTTGGCCTCAAAAAGTTTTAAGGCAGCAGATACTAACTGACCTCCACCTGTATAAAATAAATGTTTAATTGCATTTGAGAACCTATTGGCTACTTGCATTGTGTGATCCAGATGTACCTTCCATGTCCCTTGCAAAAACCACCCCAAGGTATCTAAATGTTCTAACTTGTTCCAAACTATGTCCTTCTATTTTCCAGGAGTATTGGCTTGGTCTTTTAGCAAAAACTAAAATTTTTGATTTATCAAAGTTAAGGACCAGCTTGTTTTGCCTGCAATAGCTGAGTATTGCCCTAATTGCTCTCTTCAGTCCTACAGGGGTTTGTGAAATGATAGTGGCATCATCGGCATATAAGAGAATTGACACTTTGCGTTGTGCTAGGTTAGGAGGATGAAAATCAGGGTTCTGTAAGAGATCAATCAGGGGATTAATATAGAAGTTAAAGAGGGAGTGGGACAGGATGCAACCCTGCCGTACCCCTTTTCGTACCCTTACTGAGCCGGTTAATCTCCCTTGGGGATTGTACCTCACTTTCAAGGTGGAATTGGCATACAATTTTTGTATGAGGAAGAGGAGGCTTTTATCGATAGTGACTTTCTGTGCTCCTCCTTTATAGCATCTTGCCACACTGTTCCGGTAAGTTTTGTTGCAACTTAACAAAAATCCATATTAAGTCTATATTGATATTCAAAAGCTAGTTAGAACCTGGGGCTCATATACCCAGGTGATATGGTCATATTTTGGGCGTTTTTTCCCATCTGCCTCAACCCGATCCGGGAAGAACCAGCAGCAACCCAGCTCTGATATAGATGTAAATGTAGATGTAAATGTAGATGTAGATATAGATTAGATATAGATATAGATATAGATATAGAGATAGAGATAGAGATAGAGATAGAGATAGAGATAGAGAGATAGAGAGAGATAGATAGATAGAGAGAGAGAGAGAGAGAGAGAGAGAGAGAGAGAGAGAAAGAGAGAGGTATAGGTATAGGTATAGGTATAGGTATAGGTATAGGTATAGGTATAGGTATAGGTATAGATATAGATATAGGTATAGGTATAGATATAGATATACTGTAGATCAGTGGTGGGTTTCAAAAATTTTTGGAACCTCTTCTGTAGGTGTGGCCGGCTTTCCGGGTCCACTGGTGGAACTTCTTCTAACCGGTTCGGTAGATTTGATGAACCGGTTATACCGAACTGGTGAGAACTGGTAGGAACCCACCTCTGCTGTAGATATAAAAATTAATGTGCATGTTTTATCAGCCAGTTGATCTACATTATTAGGAAATCTGTACCAGTGAAAAATTTATTTCTGACTCATTGCAATTCCAACCAGAGTCTCCAACATTAATTTTTAACAATTTTTATAATGTTCATGGAAAGCATCACTAAATTTTTTTGTCATTAGGAAAAAAAAATGTGTTTCCTAAGTAAAAGAGACCAGTCATGTTTTGGCAGGTTCAAAAAAGTGAAATGGCATATGGCTACAAGAAAAGGACAGTATGTCTAATGCTACGCCAGGAAGTGTTTGAAAAGACCATCTCATCTAAACAGAAAATGCTATTATACAATGTCATATTTTAAAGGAAAGGGAGAAAGTGACTGATGGCTCACTCCATAAAAGAAATGGAATTGAAAGTTCAGAAGAAGAAGAAGTGAATAACAATCTCAAACAGAGTAGAGAGACTCTCAAAAAAAGCTTCTCTTACCAATACTAGGGTGACAGGATCGTGAGGAGGAAACCCAATCAAATCATTTGGCTTCCAGAACAGAATCCCGTGTTATACAGGGAAGGTTGCAGCATTAAAGAACATCAACCTATAACTTGTTTTATAGCTGCTGTGCCTGGCGTGGCTTCCCTAAGGGATTCTCTCATCTCAAATGTTACAAAGCAACTGAGGATGCCTTCTTCCTGTTTGCAACTTTGCACACATGATATAAATGGCAGAGTCCGGTGCACAGGGTCCCTCATTGTAATCAAGCTTTTTCCATTTGCGAATTACTTTAGGTAGGAAAGCTTTTCTTCCCCTTTTTTGCCTCTTTTTCTCCCCACCTCTAGTTGAAATATTTCTTTTGAACTTTCACAGGGCTTTTGATGTATGCGTAAACCCATGCTTTGTAAACAAGCTCTGCAATTCAAATGGTAGAAGCGTACTGACTTTTTAAAAAAAGAATACAAGCTAGAAAATACTTGGAGTGGTTACAACATCTGAGAAAAAAAATAGAAATACTGAACACATTCATATGTGGATGAATATAAAGATAAATGGAAAGTTTCCTATTGTCTCTCTCCACACACACACACACACCACCCAGTGGACTTATTTGCATTCCTCCAGTAGTTTCAGTGGTGGTTGCTGGATTGCTTAATCCTGTTCAAGTATTTCTTTTGTTTTATTTTGTTTTATTTGACATTTTCCAAACATTAAAATCACAATTACACTATTACAGCTTTCTGTTATCGCTATTTCTTTTTTTCTGACTTCGGGTTTCCCATTTTCCATTCTATTATTTTATACATATTCTTCTTTGTTTCATACTTTCTCATTTTTACAATATCTACATCTATATACAATATGTTCAAGTATTTCAAATGCATTACAAAATAGTCCAACAAAGTCACGGAGATACTTTAATATGGTCTTCGCTTACATATGGGTGGTAGACTATCAGGTAATGTCATTATTATGATTAGAACAGGTCTTTCTTTTGGATTGGGGAGAGGCACTGCAAGGCAGGGCAGTGGTGGGATTCAAATAATTTAACAACCGGTTCTCTGCCCTAATGACCACCTGGGTAGGTGGGGCTCAGTGGTTATGTGACTGTGTGTGCGTGGCCAACTCAAGGTCACTCAGGTTGATGGATGCTTCGCCTTAGCTGTTACAATGTAATAAGGGTTAACCGGAGAGGCAGTTTCTGTAAGCAGGTCAATAAAGATTAGGCTAGAAACAACACCAGAATGTTTCCTTCCTGCCTTCCTTATAGGGTTAGCCCTATAAAGTGGAAAAAAACAAAAGGAGATTTCTTCCAACAATCGGTTCTCTGAACTACTTAGAAAGTTACCAACCGCTTCTCCCGAATAGGTGCGAACTGGCTGATTCCCACCACTGAGGCAGGGGTAGCAGCAAAATTGTTAAGCCTACGTAAAAATTCCAAAGGAAAGAAGAAAGGAAGGAGGGAGGGAGGGAAGGAAGGAAGAAAGGAAGGAAGGGAAAAAGAAAGACCTTCATCTTCCCAGATCCTCCCTATTGTTACTCCTGTTCTATCTAAAGGAGATTAAGTAGCACATTATCAAAGACATTTGTTTTATTATTTAGCTGTACATATAGCAACACTTCTTTTTCATACACAGAAGTTTGTCATCTTGTGATAGCCTCAGAGACCTAGTGTGTTTTTTTGGGGGGAGGGATATGTTAAATAGTTTGCTATACAAAACTTGGAAATGATGTTTTTGTATAATCTGGTGAACCTTTTACAAAAGTGAAGCAGTTGTGTTACTTTATTTTCTGGTATTCTGAGACCTCATTCAGCAATTCTGTTTGCCCAGAAACGTCCTGCACATGTGTAGAAATTTATTCTACATATAGAAATGCTGGACAAAACCACAAATGAACACACACACACACACATTCTTGATAGGGAGAATTATGTTGTCATCAGGAGTGTGGCATGGTATGAAGCACTCAAAGACAAAGTATAGCAACCTCATGTAAACCCAATATTTAATAAATAGAATATGTAATAAACAAATTCATGACCTTTCTTTCATGTAGATATATTGACTCCTTTCAGTGGCATGTTTGTATGATCCCAGCTGGTCAAAATGTCTCCCCAGAGCATCTGAAATACTGCCACTGATTTATCTTGGATAGATTAGATGCTTGTGAGCCATTTATGTGCAATTCAGCAGTTGATAGTATTTATGCAGCCATCAACTTCATGAGTTTAGGCATTTTATTTTCCTTTGCTGATTATTTTCCTTCTAAACTCTAATAGGTATTGAATTTTGTCTTGCATGGTACCAAGGTTTTGTTACAGTTTTTCTCTTGCTGATGGATTTCTCTATAATGTTACTGTATGTTTATACACGTATATGAGCAATAAAGAATATAAAAAAGAATTACCCCATGCCTTGTTGAATCTTCTGTTCTCTCTGCAGCTAAGCACCCATTCATACATACAAAGGAATTGCATCTACAAAGATTTATTCAACTACATTTGAAACTAAACAACTTCTATAAAATTGCTATAACCACAACTTGAGTACACAGCCTTGAATTTCCAATGAGCATGCCATTGTTTGGCAAAGCTAGGACCCCTATTTTAAAATGCACTTCTCTGTTTTTATTAAATGCTTTAACTTGATTCTGATTATTTCTTCTCCAAGTTCCTAGAAAATATTGGAGGGAAGGAGTGGGGAGGACAAATCTAAACTTTTTTTTAAAGAAAACACGAAGATGGCAGTACATTTCATGACACTTAAAAGACCCATCTCCTATCTACAGTGGACTTCCTTTTCTTCACCAATATGTACATAATGACAAACAATGTGTGTGAAAAAGTATGAGGGATATGTTTTCAGCACCTTGGACAGTGTTCTGCTACTGTATTGTGGTGGTATTTTTCCCCATAGAAAATAATATCCTCCGATATTGAGAAACCTCAGGATTCAATATATCACAGAGCAGCATGGGAAAACAGGCATATACAGTTTCCTAAAAGCCTTGGGAAAACGGTCTCCACTTTGCAAACTGTAATATGCTCTAAGCAACATTATTACATTCTAATGGCAGACCTACATGGATATCTTTGAAAGTTCTAAACTTTCCATTCCCAAGGCAGTAAGTCTGCTATTTTGCATTTTCTGAAACTTCTATAGACTTGGCGGTATTCCACTATGGGAAACATTTTCTTTCTTCCTTTAAGAAGTCACAGGGATAGTTCTCCTAATTTTAATAACAGAGAACCGATCAGAGATTATTCTTGAAAATTCGGGGGTGGGGGGGGGGAAGCCCCAAATGATTTCTTCTCTGGTTCTGCATCTAATGGCTGGGTGGAGGAAGAGGTGTACATATAGATGGATGGAAGAAATAAGCATGTTCAATATAAATTTCCAGCACTAAGATATAGAGACAGTTGCGTTCATATATACCCATGATGGCGAACCTATGGCACATGTGCCACAGGTAGCACGCGGAGCCATTTGTCAGGGCACTCAAGGCTTTATAGAAGACTGGGGAGGGCTAAAAGAGCCTCCCTCACCCCCGGAGGTCCTCCAGAAGCTTCAGGAGCTTCCCTGAAGCTTTCGGAGTATGAAAAACTGGCCCTACGGGCAAACCAGAAGTTTAGGAATGGACTTCCAGTTTGCTTGTAGGTCTGGTTTTAGCCCTCTGGAGCCTCCAGGGAAGCCTCCTGAAGGCCTCTGAAGGCTCCGGAGGATGAAAAATGGCCCTATGGACAAACCAGAAGTCTGTTTCCAAACTTCTGGATTGCCCATAGGGCCGGTTCTTCACCTCAAGAAGCATCAGGGAAGCTCCAGAAGCCTCTGGAGAGCCTCCGGGGTGTGTGGGGTGGGTGGGTGGGGGAAGGCTGTTTTTGCCCTCTCCAGGCTCCTATAAAGCCTCTGAAGCCTGGGGAGCTGAAAAAAGCATGCCAAAAATGGGGGGGTGCTGGTCTTGTGCGCATGCACGCTGGGGTCATGTGCATAGCATTATGGGTGTGGCACACCTGTGCACACACACCCTGCGCTCCCCTATTCTTTTGGCATGTGAGCCAAAAAAGGTTCGCCATCACTGATATATAATATAATAGCAAAATTATTATTGTCATACTTTTTCACTAATGGTATTCATAGGTTTACATAACCCAAAATTTGGACCTAATGGACATGCCACATTAATCAGAATATAAGCATATTAACAGAGTTTGAAGGGACCTTATAGGTCATCTAGTCCAACCCCCTGCTCAAGCAGGAGTCCCTACACCATTTCTGACAAATGGCAGTCCAATCACTTCTTGAAAGTCTCAAGTGATGAAGCTCCCACAACTTCGAGGGCAAACCGTTCCATCGGTTGATTGCTCTCACTGTCAGAAAGTTCCTCCTTATTTCTAGGTTGTCTCTCTCCTTGGTCAGTTTCCATCCATTATTCCTTGTCTGGCCTTCAGGTGCTTTGGAAAATAGCTTGACCCCTTCCTCTCTGGGGCAGCCCTTCAAATATTGGAACACTGCCATCATGTCTGCCCTGATCCTTCTCTTCACTAGACTAGCCATGCCCAGTTCCTGTAACTGTTCTTCATAAGTTTTAGTCTCCAGTCCCCTAATCATCCTGGTTGCTCTCTTCTGCACTTTTTCTAGAGTCTCAACATATTTTTTATAGTGTGATGACCAAAACTGTATGCAGTACTCTAGATGTGATCTTACTGGGGCTTTATAGAGTGGTATTAGTACCTCACTTGATCTTGATTGTATATTTCTTTTAATGCAATTTAGGATTGCATTGGCTTTTTTGGCTGCCTCTGTACACTGCTGGCTCATATATAGCTGGTTGTCCACTAAGACTCCAAGATCCCTCTCACAGTCACTGCTATTAAGCCTGGTTTCACCCAGTTTATGGTTTTTCTTACCTAAGTGTAGGACTTTACTTTTCTCTACATTGAATTTCATTTTGTTAAATAGGGCCCAGTGTTCTAGAAATTCTCAAGATATTGAAGAAAGAAGAAAAAATGTTTTTGTCAATTATAATCTAAACCTATGTATTTTTATGAGCCGAGGTGGCGCAGTGGTTAAATGCAGCACTGCAGGCTACTGCTAGATCAGCAGGTCAGCGGTTCAAATCTCACCGGCTCAGAGTTGACTCAGCCTTCCATCCTTCCGAGGTGGGTAAAATGAGGACCCAGATTGTTGGGGGCAATATGCTGACTCTCTGTAAACCGCTTAGAGAGGGCTGAAAGCCCTATGAAGTGGTATATAAGTCTACTGCTATTGCTATTGCTATTATCTACATATGAGAAAGGCAGTGTTTATCTCACAATACAAATTATGTCCAAATCTATTTGGCAGAATGACCACCCTTAGCCATGGTAATCTGAGAGAACTGTCATGAAGGATTAGATTCAAGTAAATTTTCAATAACATAAACATCAGAGCAGGTATGAAAATATAATTCAAGTACAACATGTTTTGATACCTTTCTGTCTCCATTGAGTAACTTGGCCAGTTTCTGTCTACTTGGGATTAGAAGGAAAGAGTTTAAATTCAGAAGGCATATTTTTTACCTTTCTCTATTGCCTTTCTGCTTCTGTAAGGTTAGATTTCTTTTTCCATGCGATTGATTGGATATCCATGAGCAGAATGGCTGTTAAAACTAGATTGTATTTTGTCTTTACTGCTAGTAAAACTGGTATATCTATTCTTAAGAGAAAGCAGGAAAGATGTAGTAAAATAAGGGTGCAGTTTGGAAGAGTGTAAGTCTGGTAACTCCTTCCTCCAAAGTATTGTATTCAAATTAATTACTGCCTCTATTATCAGTGGGACAGATGGCTCTCCACATTAGCTATATAATGCAAATAGCAATAGCATTTAGACTTATATGCTGCTTTATAGTGCTTTACAGCCCTGTCTAAGTGGTTTACAGAGTCAGCATATTGCCCCCAACAATCTGAGTCTTCATTTTCCTGACCTCAGAAGGATGGAAAGCTGAGTCAACCTTGAGCCAGTCAGGATCGAACTCCTGGCAGTGGGCAGAGTCAGACTGCAATACTGTATTCTAACAACTGCACAATCACATGATGCAGTCACACTTCCTGAGTTCCCTTGCATAAGTGAAACCTCTGGCCAGGTGCTGATGTTGGCAGAGTGGAGGGAAGTGGTTTTTAGAAAACTTGTAATGATAACTTTATCATAGCTCAGCAGTGTTTCAGATGCCAGTCCAGTTGACATGTTCTCATTTCTTAATTATATATATATATATATATATATATATATATATATATATATATATATGTGTGTGTGTGTGTGTGTGTGTGTGTGTGTGTGTGTGTGTGTGTGTGTGTGTGTGTGTGTGTGTGTGTGTGTGTGTGTGCGCGCGCGCGCTGATAAATAAATAAATAAAGGGAGACTAGTATAGATCTATTTCAAGCTATTTAGCTCTCATCAGCTAGCCATACCTTTACTGGGATTAGAACCTGTGCTGTATTACATATTAGGCAGTTGTGTTAACCACTAAGCCACAAGGTTCTCCTCCTTTATCAGCTGAGCCAGGGAAATAGGTATGTATTTAGTGTCACAACCCCTGGTATGCCCAAATATGGGAGGAGGCATACTGCTTCCTTTCTCTATCAGCTCATCACAAGAGACCAGACAGACAGAAAGCCAATATTTTTACTGTTGCCTTTGTTACATTTGTGTTGTATTTGTGCTGATAAATAAATAAAGGGAGACTAGTATAGATCTATTTCAAGCTATTTAGCTCTCATCAGCTAGCCATACCCTTACTGGGTTTAGAACCTGTGCTGTATTACATATTAGGCAGTTGTGTTAACCACTAAGCCACAAGGTGCTGATAAACAAACAAATAAATAAATAAATAAACAAACAAACAAACAAATAAATAAATAAATAAAATTTGTTTATCAGCACAAATACAACACAAATGTAACAAAGGCAACAGTAAAAATATTGGCTTTCTATCTGGATGGTCTCTTGTGATGAGCCGATAGACAGAGAAATGAAGCAGTATGCCTCCTCCCATATTTGGGCATACTCACTGCTGGCTCAAGGTTGACTCAGCCTTCCATCCTTCCGAGGTGGATAATTGTAGATTGTTGGGGCCCATAGGCTGACTGTTTAAAACCTCTTAGAGAGTGCTGGATAGCACTATGAAGTAGGATATAGCAGCGATGGCCAACCTTTTTTGGCTCACATGCCATAAGCGGAGGGAGCACAGGGGGGGGGTCGTGCATGGGTGTGCTGCACCGTAATGCAAAGTGCAACCCCCCCAGTGCACATGTGTGCATGACAGGTGCTCTCCTCATTTTTTACATGCTTTTTTATCCCATCCCAGGCTGCAGAGGCTTTATTGGCACCTGGGGAGAGTGAAAAAAGCCTCCCCCACCCCCGCAGGCCCTCTGGAGCCTTTGGGAACCTTCAAAAGGCTTCCCTGAAGGCTCCAGAGGACTAAAAATGATGGTTTCCTCGTAGGGTCATTTTTAGTCCTCCAGAGCCTTCAGGGAAGCCTCCTGAAGGTTCCTGAAGGCTCCGGAGGACTGAAAATGACACTGTGAGCAAACCGGAACTGACTTCCAGTTGTTCCTGGATGCATGGTACCGAAGAGCTACTAGGCATCAGGAACAGGTGCACAGTTACAGGAGGTAATTTCACTCAGCTGGTGGTCATTAGGCTCCTCTCCAGACTATAAAAGGAATGCTTGTGGACATGTCCCTTTTGTAGAAGTCAATGCAGGAATTAATGTTGGAGAACATTATTGTGAGCCTGGCAGGCTGGATTGCTGCCATGGCTTATCTGTGCTGGATTACTGCCCAAGCTTGTCTGTGCCGGTTTGCTGCCAAGGACCTGTGTGTCTGTTAGTAAATTGCATAAAGTATCTTTGGCTCAGAGTGTGCTTTGGTGTGGATCGAAGAAGGTCAGAACAGTAAGCCATGTTATTAAGAACTCATAATCAGAAAGCAGGACAAGCAGCAATGGATGGAAACTGAACAAAGAGAGAAGCAACCTAGAACTAAGGAGAAATTTCTGGACAGTGAGAACAGCTTACTTTCAGAAGTTGTGGTGCTCTATCTCAATGGAGGCTTTTAAGAAGAGACTGGAAAACCATTTTCTAAAGTGGCATAGAGTCTCTCGCTTGAGCAGAAGGTTGGACTAGAAGACCTCCAAGGTCCTTTCCAGTTCATTCTATTCTGTTTCTGAACTTTTGGGGCAGTCACAAAAATGAGCATTTATTTCCCAGTTTTTAGCTATCTTATGTATAATAGGTCCAGAACTCCCACCTCCAAGGTGCCTTTTAACTAATTTATTCTGTTAACCTATACACTAAGGTAAACCTTACCACTGCTGATAACTTGGTAATTCTCATAAACTAATTCCCATAAGTAATCTCATAGATTTACTTAACGTAATTGTTACATGTTTTACATAATGCAACCTATTTCTAATGCTGGATAAAAAACACAAGCTGCGTGTTTTCCTATCAAGTCTTATTTAATTTGATTTGAGAAAAGAATTTGCTTTCAAAATGTAAAGAAGAAATTTTGAGACAATCTCTTGAATGGAATATGTTATTCTTCCACTTAAGAAAGTCCTGCTCTCATTGCTTCATCCTTTCTTCAGTAATTGGTATTCTGCCTGGGTTTCTACATATCTACCCATAATTACCAAGTGCAAAAAAAAAATCAGGACCATTCAGCACTAAACTATTGCTAGATAAGGGTCAACAGAATTCAAGGGAGGCTGGATTTAGCTCTCTTGTGGCAAGGCCTCTAAACTGATAATGGCCCAAAGATGCTTTTTCAAAAGGCAACTGCCTTTCTTTGTTTTGCTTGAAGATGTTTTACTTCTCATCCAAGAAGCTTCTTTAGTTCTGAAGAAAAAAATGAACTGAAGAGGTTGCCTGGATGAGAAGTGAGACATCTTCAAACAAAACAAAGAAAAGTTGCCTTTTGAAGAAGTACCTCTGGGACAACCATGACCTGGATGATTGAGAATAGTTATAGAGAAGCTGATGATGGGTTTAACTTCACCTGGCCTCCTCCAGCTCTGACTCCACTTCTCTTACAACCAGGAAGAAAAAATATTATAATAAAACTACCTCAGGTCAGGTGTTCTCAAGACTGGTGACACTGCTGCTACTAAGGGGAAATAATGCCCAGGATAAATAGTCTCTTTCCTTCTCCTGGAAAAAGGAAGACAAATTTCTTTGCTTGCAAATTTTGTGGATAATTTTGACAGGCCATTTCACACAATTCTCCTTGACATTTTATTAAATTCCTTTGTTGCCTAATAAGTTCTTGCCAATTGGTAAAGCAACAACGTAGGTCAAGGGTACTCTTATCATTAAGGTTGGTCATACAATCAGTCTGATGTTTAGATTGGATTTGGCGTTTTGGTCCACCAAGTCCGTCCCAAGAATCTGGGATGGACAAGTGTTGTTTGGCAGTGTTAAAGGTGTAATTGAGCCTGCAATATCATAAGTCATCGTAGAAGTGAAGCCGTTCACCACATAACCAGGCTTGATTTTATGACCTTTTCTGCTGCAGTTGTTAAGTGAACACCATAGCTGTCAAAGTTGTGATCATTAAGCAAATGCCATTGTTGTTAAGTGGAACTCATTATTCTCTATGAGGCTTTTTTTTTGGCCAGAAACCAGAAGTAA
Source organism: Thamnophis sirtalis (assembly GCF_051295495.1). Classification (NCBI taxonomy): domain Eukaryota; kingdom Metazoa; phylum Chordata; class Lepidosauria; order Squamata; family Natricidae; genus Thamnophis; species Thamnophis sirtalis. The sequence goes on along the minus strand of NW_028261385.1, from coordinate 134,743,955 downwards.
ACACCAGGTTTTGTCAAAACTGTAGTAAATTGTAAGATTCATGTGACCACAAGATGCTACAAACAGCCATAAATGTGGGACGGTTGCCAAGTACCCAACATACAGTCAAATAACCTAGAGGTGAGTTCCTACTGCTTCGGACCAGTTCAGATGAACTGGTACTAACTTGGTAGGAACCGGCAGCGACCCCCGCCTGCCACGCCCCCGAACCAGTTTTCCTACAGCAGCGCCATCTTGATTTTCGGTTCTGTGCATGCACAGACAAATTTTCATTGCAGAAATGTAACATCTTTTTCCTTTTTTAAGGTTTTGTGCATGCCTTTTTAGGTGCAAATCAGAGGTGGGTTCCTACCTATTCGGTAGAACCGGTTCGTCAAATCTACCGAACCGGTTAGAAGAGGTTCCACCAGTGGACCCGGAAAGCAGGCCGCTCCTACAGAAGAGGTTCCAAACTTTTTTGAAACCCACCACTGGTCCTTGGATATGATTATTCTATACTATCATGCTCCTATTTATAAAAATCAGTTCCTCTGTGAAAGGTAAGGATGACTACTGCGTTAGTGGTGCAATCAGAACATTGCGTGTGTTGAAGTTGTTTTAACGCAAACCAAAGATGCCTTTTAAAAAACAAGTTTACATCATATTCTTATGCATGCCAGTGCTGTCTGTGAGGTAATTTAAGGTGGTTCTGACAAGTGTCATCGGCATCTTCATATCCGGTCACATGGGCAGCAAGCCACTCCCATCCAGTCACATGGGTGACAAGCCACTCCCACAAAGGAGGCCACACCCACAGAGTAGGTTTGAACAATTTTTGAAACCCACCACATGCACAGAGCCAGCAGTAATGCCAGCAGCAACCCACTCCTGACATAACCATAGCGGAGGAGGAAAGTGGTGGTGGTAGGGAATTATTGAGCTTCCAATCCAGGTCATAAGTAGGTTTTTTTTTTTTCAAGTTCAATTACAACTTTGAATAGTGGCTAAACAACTGACTGTAAATTGTGGATGACCTGTATGTGGCTTATAACATTCCAATACAAATGTCTATGGATATTCTCAGTCATTCAAGTTCATGGTTGTTCCAAAGGGACCTGATTTCTACACTGTAAAATGCTATATCATAAACTTTAAAAAAGTATTTATTGGTGTTGGATGATAACATTTTTAAATGTTTTAATTGCTTTGTCCCAAAGATGCTTTTTTTTTCAAGAACCAACTGGACTCTCCGGTTTTTCTCTGAAGATGTTTCACTTCTCATCCAAGCAGCTTCTGAAGCTCAAAACCAGAAAGTCCAGTTGTCTCTTGGGGGGAAAAAAAGCACCTTTAACATCCAGTTAAAACGTTTAAAAATGTTCTCATCATCTACACAAAAAAAATATTTGGTCATAAGTAGCTAAGTACAAATAAATAAAGAATTGTACATGGATAACGAATAAGGAGATTACGAACGCAAGATAGAAATGTATAGAAGGGAAAACACTAACTGCAAAGAAACCAATTCGGAACTGCTGTATGATATACAATGGAACTTATTGTTCCTATGTTGTTTTTAACTCATGTGTTTGTTTCTGTTGATGTGCTTATGTGTTTAAAATAAAAATTAATACAAAAAAAGAGAAAAAAAATCATTTTATATTTCATGCTGTAGCATTTTGCAGCATAGAAATTGAGTTTCAAAAACATGCAAGTTATTAGGATAGAGAAGCATGCTCGTATTTCCCTGTTCCCTGTTCCCTGCTAAGCGAAATATTCTAGGACTTGCACATGTGACGGGTGTAGAGATTATCAAGGTTTTTTTTGTTTGTTTTTTTAAAGATGGTTTATGTGTGGACTGACTAGAAGATGAATGAGAAGTTGTGGCAATCAGGCAGTGGTATAGCCTCAATAATGCTGAAGTAAGAGGTACATCTTTAAAGGCTCAGTATTAAATAAATGAAAATGCTACTATTCAGCTTATGATCTCCCTTCCTCTTAGAAGAAGCATTTTGCTACAAGGCCCCTGCTGCCGCATAATATAGATTTTTTTTTCTCATTCTGAAAATATTGCTATCAAGTATCTTGTAACACTTGCAATGTTGTAAACCTTTGGCATGATTTACTTTGACAGGAGGCAATGGGCCCTTTATTGTTTGACCCTTTGTGATCTGTCCATGTCCATTTCTCTTTTAGATAGGATTGTTTTGATTTAATCTTTCAGGCAGGAGCTTTAGGTCTTCACATCATTTTTCCTCCCCCTTTTCTAGGGAAAGTGTTACTGTGGCTTTAGTAAGAATATCACCCTTTCAGTGATTCATAAGCCCACTGCAAAATTACATGCGATTTGCACTAAGAACATTCAAAGATGATAAAAGCACAATCTCCCAAAACAATTTCGGTAGAGGGACACCTCCAATTTATTTGACAAAGAAGAAATAATTTTAAATGTATATATTATCAAGCTTTGTGCTCCATAAACAGGTTCTAAACCCTGCTGAGACCAACCTTTCTCCCTTTTGGTTTAAGTACAATAGCCAACCAAGTTTTGTTGGGGATAATTTAAATTATCTCAACGATGAAGAAACAGAGGTTGATGATTATCTTAGTAATTCATTCCATTCAGCATTCACTATTGTTGACCTCTGCTTAGTTTCCAGGATTCTATGATCTACTGATGAATTCAATTTATATGAAAAATTACACAGAATTTAGTCATAAGAGTTAACCAAATGGATATTTTCCTTCCCCTAGATTGGTACAATGCCTTTTACCACGTAACTTTTGTAAACGAGGGTTATATAAATATATTTTGGAGTCAAAAGCTATACCCATCTGTTCTGACCCCCCCTCTTTGCTCATTCAGAAACGACAGCCACACACAGCTTGCAAAGGAATGTCTTTATCAGTCCCGGCTCAAGCTGGCTGCAAGCCCAAAATAAACATAGATAAATTATCTGGCAAAAAGTTAAACAGCAAATGCAAAAACAAACCCTCACAGCAAACCAGGTTTACATAAAGCAAATCACTTACCCAAGTGCTTCTTTGAATCATGAACATGAACTAGACCAGGAACGGAACGGAACTAATGAACGAACGAATGATGAAGGAACGTTGACTTCTGCAACTAAGGCGTGACACCATCAGTCTTTTATCTGCAGGAGAAGACCCTAACGAGCAACAGCTGCTCATTATCCTGCATCCTGAAACAACTCACAGGTTTCTGCTGAGTCACAACACCCACCCAGAGGTGGACGTCACATAATTTAACAACCAGTTCGCCTAGTGCAGAATTAAAAAATGTGAGCACTATCTGCGCTTGCTCGCAGCTTCAACCACATGGCAATTTCTTGTGTGTGGCTTCCAGCACACCTTCTCGGGCAGCCGGGTTGAGTAGAGCAGGCGAGGTGCAGAAATCAGCTGGGCTGTGTGGACAGGGAGGGTGAGCCAGAGAGAGAGATATATAGGATAGGATGGAATAACGCCAGGGCGGGTGGCCGGGCCCAGTCGGTGGGTGGAAGAGCACTGGTATTCATATTTCTTTCAAGTATTTCCCAAAAGATCCAATCTGTAATCAGATCTGGACTTATGTAAGGAAAATGAATATTTTTATCTAATGACCAAAGGTGCACTAAGCACCTTTGCTGAGGCCGAGGGAGCTGCATTCACCACTACAGGCATGATATCCTGGCTTTGCTCTATCACTCTTCCATTGTGGAATTTCGTGATCTTCCACTTTTGAAGCCATGAACCATCTGCAGTGACGTCCAGTATGACATAAATGACTGCTGTTCAAAATAAAGATTAGTGGCTTCCATTTCTGTCTTTTCCTCCACCTTTCTAAGTTTTAAAGTATACGTAGGTTTTAATTGTAGCTCATGTTCATTCCCCTTCAACTTTAGTTCATCAGGTTTCAGGGCTTAAATTCAATGCCACACGTTAATAAGCAGAGAAATTAATTCCAGCACAAGAGTAGATCAATCAAATCCTCAGCCAGAGAGTTCCTTATTCAGACTCTTTCACCTTCTTTTCTGGTTGATAAGCCATAACTTAAAAGAGCCGAGGTGGCGCAGTGGTTAAATGCAGCACTGCAGGCTACTTCAGCTGACTGCAGTTCTGCAGTTCGGCTGTTCAAATCTCACCGGCTCAGGGTTGACTCAGCCTTCCATCCTTCCGAGGTGGGTAAAATGAGGACCCGGATTGTTGTTGGGGGCAATATGCTGACTCTGTAAACCGCTTAGAGAGGGCTGAAAGCCCTATGAAGCGGTATATAAGTCTAACTGCTATTGCTATTGCTAATTTGGCAACTATAGCAACAATGAAAGAAATTGTTTAAAAAAGAATCTCAGGGCCTCTGGTGTGAAAAAAAGAAGCAGATTACAGTTAAATCATTGGAGTTTTGCATCCAGATTGGCCAACAGCAATGATACATAGATCTTATATAGAATGTTCAACAGTTTGAGCATGTGCCTATCTATTGAAACTTCAGATACAGGAGAGAATTGCTTTACAATTGATAAGGAAGCAACGTAACAAGGGAACTTCAAAATATGAAGATACTACAGTAGCATCCCTTGAAATGAAGTTTCGATACATGAAATGTGTGAAGTCTTGTCCATTTATTTAAGTGCAGGAAAAGAATAAGGAATCACAAATAAAGGGAAATATATGTGTCCCAGGATAATGTTGCAAGATCGAATCCGGGAGCAAAGGTTTACTCTTCCGGGCTTTCAGTCTCATGCTGGATCCCATCTTCAGGGAACTTCTCTTTACAGGAATTTGAGCTTTGGGATATTCTATGAATAGCACTTATTCCAGTAGAGAGCAGTTCCCTGAAGGTGGATTCCAGCACGAGTTCCGAAAGGAATAAGGAAGCAGTTGCTAAACATTCTTGTATAGGTTACATAAGGCATATTACGCTTTGGTGTCATTGACAGAACACTGGTATAGTTGTAAAGAACTGTACAATGAAATAAACAACCAAAGAATACATGACACTTTGGTTACCCATTATAAATTACACTACTGTTGTGGCCCAGCAGGTGCCGTTGGAGCTGCCACCAGACTCCGACAGTGAGGGGCCCTCTGAGTCGGCTCTGGAGGATGTGGAGGACATTGGACAGGGTTCCGACTCCGAGCAGGGCACAAAGAGGCTGGTTGGCCACCAGGAGGCACCTGAGCCTTGGACCAGTGGGGAGGAGACAAGGGAGAGTGAGCCGGAGGCCAGTAGTGAGTTGTTTCTGGATGCACGCCATTGAAGAGCTACTAGGCGTCAGGAACAATTATGCAATTACAGGAGGTGATTGTACTCAGCTGGTGGTCATTAGGCTCCTCTCCAGACTATAAAAAGCTACTTGTGCACACAGCCCTCTTTGCAGAAGTCAACGCAGGATTGAATGTCGGAGGACAGTACTGGGAGCTTGGCAGGCTGGATTGCTGCCAAGCCTTTTCTGTGTTTATTGCTGCCTGAGTTTGTCTGAGTTGCTGCCAAGGTCCTTATCTGTTTGTTCTGCTTGTCTTTCAGCCACCGAGGTTTTGGTGTCTTGCTATTAAAATACATTCCAGTTAAGCTTGTCTTGGCATTTGTTACTGGATGGAGGAGGGGGTCAGAACACACTACTATCATAAAGTTTATTAAAACATGTGAAATCAATTTTGCCATGATGTGGATCCTCGCTCAGGTAGTCCTTGATTTAACAATCACAATTGAGTCCAGATCTGGCTTCCCCATTGACTTTGCTTGCCAGAAGGTTGCAAAAGAGGATCACATGACTCAGGGACATGGCAACGGTCATAAATGGGAACCAGTTGCCAAGCATCTGAATTTTGATCACATGATCGTGGGGATGCTGCAAAGGTTATAACTGTGAAAAAAGGTCCTAAAATCACTTTTTTTCAGTGCCCTTGTGATTTTGAATGGTTACTAAATGAGCTGTTGGAAGTTGAGGACTACCTGTATTTCATTCTACACTGAAAAACATAGAAATACAAATATACATGCTGTTGTGGCCCAGCAGGAGCTGTCGGAGCTGCCACCAGACTCCGACAGCGAGGGGCCCTTTGAGCCAGCTCTGGAGGATGTGGAGGACCCTGGACAGGGTTCTGACTCCGAGCAGGGTGCAGAGAGGCTGGTTGGCCACCAGGAGGCGCCTGAGCCTTGGAAGAGTGGGGAGGAGACAAGGGAGAGTGATCAGGACACCAGTAGTGAATTGTTCCTGGATGCCCGGCACCAAAGAGCTAATAGGCGTCAGGAACAGTTGCGCAAGTACAGGAGGTAATTGCACTCAGCTGGTGGTCATTAGGCTCCTCTTGTGCACACGCCCCTCTTGCAGAAGTCAACGCATTGACTAAAAGTTGGAGAACTTTTGTAACTAGCTTGGCAGGCTGGATTGCTGCCAATGCTTGTCTGAGTTGCTATTTGTTAAGCTTGGCTTTCAGCCACCGAGGTTTTGGTTTCTTGCTAATAAAGTACATTCCAGTTAAGCTTGTCTTGGCATTCATTACTGAACAAAGGAGGGGGTCAGAACACATGCACAAAAAAACAGCCAAAAAATGGGAAAAAATGTTTATTTGACTGGTATTCTCACTGATTCTTGTATCATTATTTTCCAAATCTATTCTGTTATCTGGAAAATCATTATGGACTATTTAAATCTTTAACCAGTGGAAGAAATTAAATTCTAACAACATTTTACAAAGCATCGTTGAATAGGCTTAAGCAAGGTTTTTTTTTTTTTCATCAGTTATTTCCAGACTGCGAAAATATCACCCCAAGAATATGTGACGATAACTTCTTAATACAAAATTAACAGTGTAAGAGTATATGAGCTAATTTGTAGCTGATGAAAGAGCATGGTTGACAACAGCAGCTATTACACATTTTAATTGCTATTATGGTAACTTCAAAATAGAAAGCATGTCTTAATATTTGTTGGCATTGCTGAAACTTCTCTGACATTATGTAATTTGGTTAACGCTTTTGGCATTATAGAAAGCTCTCTTTTTCTGAAAATTTCACCAATTATTGCAAAGAATGTTTACTATAATAATTTCAATTTCTGTTTACATACTGCATTTTCAGTTGTCCTCATTAAGATCGTCCCATACCTAGACCGTGTTATCATAATGTTACATGATAACACCAGCCAATTCAATATATAATCCCTACCTATTTATAATCATTTATAAAATCAACTTATGAAAGAGTTGAAAAGAAACAGACTGGGGTCAAATAGAACCAAAGAAACAAAAGCTTCAGGAAACAAAAGGTTGGTTCTAAACATAGTGGAGAAAACGATCTAAATGTGCACAAATAGTCCTTGGTTTACAACAGTTTGTTTAGTGACCAATTGAAGTTACAACAGTACTGAAAAAAAGTGACTTATGACCATTTTTCCCGCTTACAACCATTGCAGCATCCCCACGGTCATGTGATCAAAATCCAGGCACTTGGCAACTGACTCATATTTATGACGGTTTCAGTATGGTGAGGTCATGTGACCCATTTTTGCAACATTCTGACAAGCAAGATTCTGGGAAGCCAGATTCACTTACCAACTAAGGTTACTAACTTAAGAACTGCAGTGATTCGCTTACCAACTGTGGCAAGTAGGTCATAAAATGGGGGCAAAACCCACTTAATAAATGTCTCACTTAGCAACAGAAATTTTGGGCTCAATTGTGGTTGTAAGTTGAGCAGTGGTGGGATTCAAATAATTTAACAACCGGTTCTCTGCCCTAATGATCACCTGGGTAGGCGTGGCTCATTGGTCATGTGACTGGGTGGGCATGGCCAATTCAACGTCACTCACATTGATGGGCGCTTCACCTTAGCTGTTACAATGGAATAAGGGTTAACAGGAGAGGGAGTTTCTGTAAGCAGGTCAATAAAGATTAGGCTAGAAACAAGACCAGAATGTTTCCTTCCTGACTTCCTTACAGGATTAGCCCTGTAAAGTGGAAAAAAAACAAAAGGAGATTTCTTCCAACAGTTCTCTGAACTGCTTAGAAAATTAACAACCGGTTCTCCCGAATAGGTGCGAACCGGCTGAATCCCACCCCTGAAGTTGAGGACTAGCTGTATTCCTTTCAATGGAACTGAGAGAATAGAGCAACATTGTAATTGTTTACTATAATAGTTTTATTGCACAGTCAGCCAGATGTTCTGGCTGGATTTGGTATTTTTATCCACCTATCGCAGTGATGGTCAACCTTTTCGGCATTGAGTGCCAAAACTGGAGCACACACAGATGCTGGAACCTGGAAGGGAGCAGCTGGCCATGTGCATGTGCACTGAACCAGCTGCCTAGCACACCTGCATGCAATGGAACCCGGAAGAGCAACTGGCAACGGCGCATGTGCCCAGAGAGAGCTCTGCATGCCACCTCTGGCACGCATGCCATAGAATCACCATCACTGACCTATCCAGTCCTTCCCAAGCACCCAGGATAGGCAGATGTTGATGTTTGATGCAGTTAGAGGTATTGTTGTAGGACGTAAGCTGTTCTGAGTAAAGCTGCCTTTTGCAATTGACTAATGGTGAACTTGTCAACACTAGCTGTTATTATTATTATTAATCTCTTATACGTCATTCGTAAGGCATAATTCCCAGCTTCTTCATATCTTATTTTCAAGGTATTTTCAACTACCCAACAGGGCTGAAATAAATTGAAAACGTGAGAGATAGCCTAGAAAGGCAGAAAATAGAGCTATTTCAAAGTATCTCTGAGTTCTACCTGCTTGCATTTGTCTAGGAAAACTTCTACACTGAAGAGGCCACCTTTTACAGTTGAGGAGTTTGGGATGCAATCATTCCCTCTGGATTTCATCAGTGTCACTGTAGGTGTCAATCAAAGGCGTTTCAGAAAGTGTTCTTACTCCTTTGGGGTTCTGGTACGCTAGGTCTGAAAGTCTCATATTTCCATGCAAGTAAGAAAAAGAAATTGTATGGCTGCACTTGATCAATGAAAATGAAAGATTGGTGTACCCTATCTTTCTTTCATGAACATTTTTTTACTGAATACAAACAGAAGTCTTGGTACCAGGGCCATCTTAACAGCATTAAGGGCGAAGCAGTGTACTGGGGCCCCTACGACAATCATTCATGGGGATACAAATGTAAATGGTCGATAAAATTAAACATATATTTATTTTATTGGCACTTCCAACAAAATTGGTATTGAAACATTAAAAACATGCTGTGCATCAACAACTAATCAACATGCTAAGCAATTGAACCAAGGGTGAAATTCAACAGGTTCTGACATGTTCTGGATAACCGGTAGCGGAAATTTTGAGTAGTTCGGAAAACCGCCAAATACTATCTCTGGCTGGCCCCAGAATGGAGAGGGAATGGGGATTTTGCAGTATCCTTCCCCTGGAGTGGGGTGGGAATCAGAGGTGGGTTGCCAATTTCTTTACTACCAATTAGGGCATGCTCCTATGCATGTTCGCACGCGTGATGCTTCTGCGCATGCACAGAAGAATCCGGATGGGTGAGCAGAGCCTCCCGCCACCGCTACTACTGGTTCAGCTGATCTAGACCAAACCGGCAGCAACCCACCTCTGGTGGGAATGGAGATTTTGCAGTATCCTTCCCCTGCCACACCCACCAAGCCACGCCCCCAGAACCGGTAGCAAAATTTTGGGAATTTCACCACTGATTTGAACAATACATGATGTTTGAAAAACATAATAATACTCAGTAAGACATACAGTTGCTGTATTTATATGATACAAGATGCATTGAAGGGTTAACATACACAAATTAGTATGGGGCCCCTATGCTCGTGGGGCCCATGTGTTGTAGAAAGTGATGAGACACAAGCCAGCACTTTAGAGAAGGAAAAGTTTATTTGCGCAGGTTCAAAGCAAAGAGTAAATGGCCTGAATCCCGAGTGGGATTCAGGGACTTCCTTATATAGTGGTGATGACATGTTCACCATATCTAGCCATAAGCCATCTGTTAGTTTTGGAAACACCTCTCGGGATTGCCCTTGAGTTACCGAAATATTATGTCTACAGGATGTCATGATACATAGGTCAGCCAACGGACAAGCACATTTTGTATTTTGGGGAACTAACAATATATGTCTAATAAACAAATTAATGGATAAGCAGGCGGATGGGCTAAAATAGATTCCTTGCTTCAGCATATTTTGGATGTAGACATCCTTTCTGCTGATACTATAACTCATGTCTAACCACACTACAGCCTAAGAGCAAGCTATGCAGTTTATATCTTGAGAAGTTCAAGCTTAATATCATAGAGCCTTAGTTTGGTTCAGGCTTGAGGCCTACTTTTGTTCAGCCTGCCACCTTACATGGACAAGTGCCGATCAGACCCATGTGTTAGGACAGCCCTACTTGGTACCTCCCAGACAATGTGTCTCAGAAAATAGAGTGAAAGGCTTCCTGACTATTTACTGTGCAAATTAGAGTAAACAATACTTGTAAGGTATAATAATATATTAACCTAAAATTGTACACAATTAAATGTTACTTTGCATTATGGAAAAAATTCAATTTTAAATTACCATTGAATTCTATTTTTTAGTTGGCCTCTCACAACATGACTACTTTGGATCAATTCAGTTCTGAGAAAGCCATTTTTAACTCTCTCTTTTTTCCCCAGACTAAAAAGACAAGCTTGGTTTACATCAAAGGGTTTCCTGGCATGATGACCCAGATTTGGGGCTCAGATTCAGAGTCTGAATGTGACTCTTGAAGAAGTTGCTCCAGCCGGTGGAATGTCACCCCCAGGAAAGGCAAAGTCAGGAATGACGTAAGGCTGTTCAAACACAAGCACCACCTGAGCAGCACCATCCTCAGGTGAGGATGAAGTGAGGCCTCCCTGTCCCTGCACCATGTGAGTAGAGAAGAAAGGAGAACAGCAAAGAGCTATCAGACTCCTTGCCAGTATACCTTCTGATGAATGACAGTTGGCTGTGGCCTACCTAAGAAATAGCTCTGAGCAAACTCTTGTAATTCTTGTTATGTATAACTACTGATTGTACTGTTATAGAGACTAATTTGATTTTGAACCTAACAACGGCAGCAAGACTGTTGGTGGCGCAATACTGGAAGAAGGAAGATTTGCCTACTATTCAAGAATGGACATTAAAAGTAACAAACTTAGCAGAGATGGCTTAAATATCAGCATATCTTAAGGACCATTCAGACGAGAAATATAAACTGGAGTGGAGAAGATGGATTGATTATATTCAAAATAAATATGGGACTAAGAAATTCCAGATAGCCTATGATTGAAAAAGCAAGGAATGACATAATTTGTTTAGAGTTAGCTTAACAAAAGAGGAGTTAAAGTGAAAGATGATGCTAAAGTTTCCTTTAGAATATGATTGTTAAAGATTTATACCCTGTATTTGCTCTGAGAAGTCGGGAGGGGGGAGAGTTGGAGGGGGGAGATGGGTTCGGGTGGGGAAAGTCGGGGAGGGGAGGTAAATATTTGTAAAAGCTTTTTAAATTTTCAATAAAAAAAGGGAAAAAAAAACACAGAAATAGCTCTGAGCAAACTCTTTCTGCTGGAAACATCTGACAGTTTGGCCTACAGCTCGTGAGTGTTTTTTATATATCGATTCTATTCTAGAACCTCTTACCTTTGGAATGGCTGACAACCTTGATCCAACTCTTGGAACTTTTACTAATTTTGGATGACACAGCACGCTCCTATTTCAAAATAAATTTTGCAAGCAAACCTTCGCTTTTGTTATATTTCTTTGTCCTGTTGTTAACTCTTGAAGTTAAAAATGATAATCTCCCGAGAAAATGCGTTGCTTGTGTGGTTGAAACCTGAAGCAGGACACCTAATAATTTATTTAATGTAAGCATTTGTTACACAATGATCCAGATGTTACTGTTGCTTCTGGAGTTCCACGGTGATTAGAGAGGTTCTGGGAAAATTAACCGTGGTTCCTAAATAAGTAGCCCTTTCACTCTGCATAGGAAGTCAAAGGAAATTGATGAAAAGGATACTACTTAAGTCATAATAATGAAGTTGTCTTAATTTATAATCAATTCTATATCAATTGTTAGTCAATTTGCACATTGCAGAATTAGGCACAAATGAGAGCTAAGTTTCTCCACCAGATTTAAAGACATGAAGATTAAGTGTATGACTTCTCAAAATGAGAAGAAGACTTAACAGTTTTGCCAGAAGAGAACCATGGGTGGGTTGCTACGGGTTCAGGAGAACCTGTAACTAACTTTATGGCTGGTTTGGAGAACCTCCAATTCCCACCCCTGGCTAGCCCCGCCCCTCCCCGCCCACTCCACCCCATTCCACCCACCAGTGGTGGATTCATACCGGTTCGGCCAAACCTGTAGTGGTTTGGCAGCCTGGGTCGCTGGAACCAGCGGCAACCCAGGACTGCCACGCCCCTGAACTGGTTCTCTTGTTTTTCGCTTCTGCGTATGCGCAGAACAATTTTTATTGCACTGCGCATGCACGCACAGCACACATCAAGCATGCACACGAAGTGTGCACACAAGCAAACTAGCAGTAGTGCCTGCCGGAACCCACCCCTGCCATCCCATCCCTCCCAGGAGTTTCAACATGATCTGTTTTGCATGTGAGAAAAGTGCAGGGCCCACACAAAGGCTCAGGGAGGAGGAAAAATGAGTCTCCGAGAAGTTCCAGAAGGCCAGAAATGGAGCACGGGGGGGAGGCAGTTTTCGCCCTCCCAGAGACTCGAGGAAAGCCTTAGGAGCCTGAGGAATGTGAAAACGCCCCCCCCCACTCCATGGTGCAGGAGGCCGACTAGGCCACGCCCACCATGCCCACGCCCACCTAGCAACAGGCAGAGAACCCATTGCTGAAATTTTTGAAGCCCACCCCTGAAGAGAACCATAGAAAAAACTCAATGGATTCCCTCCTGAAGTCTTTGCTTGGGATTTAACTGAATCTAAAGTGATGTTTTCTTTACAAGGAAAAACAATTTAAAAATAGTTGTACAGCATGTAATCAAAAAGAGTAAGGAGCAGTTAAGATTAAAAGAGGCAGAAAAAAGCATGGTGTTTTTGAAGGAAACAATTGTTTTGGAAATCAGTGAGCAGTGCTAAACAGAGAATCGCCACTGGAATGAATATGGTCGAAGAAGCTACCAGTGAGGGAGAAATGGCAAAAGGTTAAACAAAAGAGGTGGGACTAATTGAGATGAGAATTGTTTAAGCAGGTACTGCTTAATCAGTCCCCTGATTGCTGAACTGTATGTATAGAGCCACGATGACACAATGGTTAGAGTGCAGTACTGCAGGCTACTTCTGCTGACTGCCGACTGCCTGCAATTTGGCAGTTCAAATCTCACCAGGCTCAAGTTTGACTCAGCCCTCCATCCCTCCGAGGTGGGTAAGATGAGGACCCAAATTGTTGGGGGCAATAGGCTGACTCTGTAAACTGCTTAGAGAGGGCTGTAAAAGCACTATGAAGCGGTATATAAGTCTAAGTGCTATTGCTATTGCTAGATAGAGGCTAAGCGGTAGTGAGTACCATGAGATCAGGAAATATATGAGTGTATCTTATTTAGCAATAAATGACATGCAATTTACTATATCACATTAATATAAGAAACACACACATAAGGTCCAAAGAGGAAGAAGATTTCTTATAAGAGATAGCACTTTTGGCAAAGTATCAACTGTAATGGTGAAAACATTTCACATTACTTATTTAGCTATATCATTCCATACCAATGCATGTTCTGAGTAGCCTGTTAATTTGGAACTGACAAAAATATCCTCCAAAAGAATATCTGCATTTTTCTGTATTCCTCCAGACAATCTACATAACCTACTTAGCAATGACCTTTTCAATCAGTGGTTCTCAACCTTTCCAATGCTGCGACCCTTTAATACAGTTCCTCATGTTGTAGTGACCCCCAACCATAAAATTGGTGTCTCGGTTCCTTAGACCATCGAAAATACGTGTTTTCCGAGGGACTTAGGCGACCCCTGTGAAAGGGTCGTTTGACCCCCAAAGGGGTCCCCACCCACAGGTTGAGAACCACTGTTTTAAATAATAGTGTTTAGCAAGGCAAAAATGGGGGCAATTTATGCATATCATATTTATTTATTTTATGTCCACTTTCTTCGTACTAGCTGAATTCAGCATGGCAAAAAATACATATTAATGATCTAAAATTCTGTTGCATTTTTAAGTCTTATACTAGATGCAGGCACCATTTTAAATGATCATCACGTTGTTTACATTATTGTAAACTTTAACTGGATTGTGAGTTTAAAGAAAGGAATTGGGTATGCATGTCGAACAGTAAGACAAAGATATATTTTTTTTCCCCCTGCAGCTTTATCATGGCATGAGGCAAAGATTCAAAGGGTCTGTTTCGGGATTCTGCCAAGCAAAAGTGTAGGTAGAGTATTGATTTAAATTGGACTCCTGCGTGATTCTAAAAGCTGACTTTGTTTATATAAAATGTTCAGATCCAAAACATTCTTGCATCGTTGAAAACATAAAGCACAGCAAATAAAATCCCTTGTGTTCAGAGATCTCTCCAGTGCTTATTGAGGCTCCAAAGTTTCCCCTTCTGCAGAAAGATTTTACAATGGCTTTATGAAATTATCAGTCAAAAAGTCTGATGCAGGTAGTCCTTGACTTATAACAGTTCATTTAGTGACTGTTCTAAGTTACAGAGGCATTAAAAAAAGGTGACATGACCATATTCCGCACTTACGATTGTTGCAGCATCACCAAAGTCACAGGATCATAATTCAGACACTTGGCAACTGATTCATATTTATGACGGTTGCAATATCCCGGGGTCATGAGATCACCTTTTACGAACTTCTGACAAGCAAAGTCAACGGGGAAGCCAGATTCATGGTCTTAACTTAATAACTGCTGTGATTCACTTAACAACTGTGCAGTGATGGACTGCTGCCAGTTTACACCAGTTCGGGTGAATCAGTAGTTCCAACTGGCAGATGGGCCCGCCCCAGTGCTAATTTGGCCATATATCTCTGTTGTGGCCCAGCAGGAGCCGTTGGAGCTGCCACCAGACTCCGACAGCGAGGGGCCCTATGAGTCGACTCTGGAGGATGTGGAGGACTCTGGACAGGGTTCCAACTCTGAACAGGGCGCAGAGAGGCTGGTTGGCCACCAGGAGGCGCCTGAGGCATGGAGCAGCAGTGAAAGCTGAAGGGAGTGTGCTCCGGATGTCAGGCCTTGGAGTAGTGACAAGGAGACAAAAGAGTTGTTCCTGGATGCCCGGCAACGAAGAGCTAATAGGAATAAGGAACAATTATGCAGTTACAGGAGGTAATTGCACTCAGCTGGAGGTAATTAGGCTCCTCTCAAGACTATAAAAGGAATGATTGTGCACAGGCCCTTTGCAGGAGTCAATGCATTCACTAAAGTTGGAGAACTTTTGTGACTTGCTTGGCAGGCTGGATTGCTGCCAAGGTTATTCTGTGCTGGATTACTGCCAAGGCCTAGACTGTGCTGGATTGCTGCCAAGGTCTTGTCTGTGTATTAATAAATCCTTGAAGTATCTTTGTCTCTGTGTGCTTTGGTGTAGGACGAGGGGGGGTCAGAACATATATCCATAAACCGTGCGCATGCATGGAAGGCCATGTGCATGTGCATATGTGGAAAGCCATGTGCAAGCACACATGCTCACATTTCCAGTCCTGGGCAAACTGGTTGTTACATTATGTGATACCCACTTCTGCAACTGCAGCAATATTGGTTATAAAATGGGGCAAAACCCAGTTAGCAAATGTTTCGCTTAGCAACAGAAATGTTGGGCTCCATTGTGGTCGTACGTTGAGGACTATTCCAGAGAAGATCTTGAAATTGAATTTCAGGAGATCTGAGTCATGAGTGGACAAAGGAGCTTCTGAATACATGCATTTAGTTCTAGATCGAATAATCTTATCTTTCTGGATCCGTCTATGTAAGGACCTGCCTTAGCTATCTTCTCAGGAAAACATGACTCTTGAAACAGTGTTAGTTCAAAAGGAAGCTTTTACTAAAAGTGATTGCAGAGATGTCAGGTGGAATCTGAAGTTCCCAAACAAAGTGTTAAGTTATTTTTCCCTCTTCGAATCCCACCCCTTGTATCCACCAGTCCACCAATAGCCAATAATATGCCGCAAAGGTGTTATGAGAACTCTGGAGCTTTAGCGTGATAGCAGTTCACTCTCAGGATGTTGCAACCTTGGTAACAGGCTGGGAGGAAGCCCATCCATCGCACAGACCTCCCCTCCCCCATCCCTAAATCCCATGCATTACAGCAAAAGCAAAAGCATGCAAAGAATTCAGCTTCAGCAACCTGTCCCCCTCCCCCTCCAAAATGGCACCAACCCCATGGGGACCTGACACTCTGTCATTTTTTTTAAAAAACAAAGCACACAACTTTGTAATTTGTACACATTCAATATGCAGTTCCTCCAATATATTCAGTGGTTTACAATTTGTACTAATTGTTTGACATTATACTTTTGTTTGGCATTATACTGTTATATCTAGAGTCCAATGGGTGAAGGGTTAAGGCACTAGGTCAGAAACTGAGACTCTAAATCAAGGGTGTCAAAGTCGATTTTGTTGAGGGCCACATCAGGGTTGTGTTTGACCTCAGGGAGGCATGGGGCGTGGCCAGGGTGGGTGTAGCAAGCTCAACATCACTCATGTCTGGGGTGCCCGTGGTGGCCTCTGCCAGTGAAAATGGAGTCCTGAGCCGAGGTGGCGCAGTGCTTAGAGTGCAGTACAGCAGGCCACTTCAGCTGACTGCTAACTGCAGTTCGGCAGTTCAAATCTCACCGCCTTAAGGTTGACTCAGCCTTCCATCCTTCCGAGGTGGGTAAAGTGAGGACCCAGACTGTGGGGGCGATATGCTGACTCTGTAAACCGCTTAGAGAGGGCTGAAAGCCCTATAAAGCGGTATATAAGTCAAACTGCTATTGCTATTGCTAAAGGTCTCCTGCAACCCTCTGTCAATGAAAACAGCTCGGGAGGGCTGCACGCAGTTGTCCTGAGCTCAGTTTTCACTGGCAGATGCACCACGGGCCGGTCGTGTGCTGTTTCCTGCGTGGCCCCACAGGCCAGATCTAAGCACCTTGTGGGGCGGATCAAGCCCCAGGGCCTTGGGTTTGACACCCCTGCTGTAAGTAATAGTTCTGCATTAGTTACAGGGCCAGCTGAGTGACTTTGAGCCAGACAGTTTCTCTCTCTGGGAAGCAAGCAATGGCAAACCACTTCTAAAATCTTGTCAAAAAGGAAAAAAAAAAAACCTTCAGGGATTTTTTCAGACAGTTAGAATTAACACTGGCTCAAGCACACACAAAAAGTTGTGCATACAGAATTTGAGCCTCGAATTGTAATCATATAGCAATAGCAATAGCAGTTAGACTTATATACCGCTTCATAGGGCTTTCAGCCCTCTCTAAGCGGTTTACGGGGTCAGCCTATTGCCCCCAACAACAATCCGGGTCCTCATTTTACCCACCTCAGAAGGATGGAAGGCTGAGTCAACCCTGAGCCGGTGAGATTTGAACAGCCAAACTGCAGAACTGCAGTCAGCTGAAGTAGCCTGCAGTGCTGCATTTAACTACTGTGCCACCTCGGCTCTCATATACTTTCTTATTTGAATATTAGTCTGGGAAGTGTGAGTATATCATGCAACCTATTAATTTCACTTTCAGTCTTAGCTCTGCCACAGAATAGTTTTTCTACCAGTCCTCTCTGTTGAATGGTGTTCAATCTCTATCTAAATGCAGTGCTATAGAGCACTGCACACCGAGACAACTAAACACAAGAACAGTTTTTTCTCAAATGCCATCACTCCGCTAAACAAATAATTCCTTCACCACTGTCAAACTATTCACTAAGGCTGCATTACTGTTACTATTAGTCTTCTCATCGTTCCTGACACCCATTCCTTGTGTGTCCAAACACACTTGCCCAATAAAGAATTCTATTCTATTCTATTCTATTCTATTCTATTCTATTCTGTTCTGTTCTGTTCTGTTCTGTTCTGTTCTATTCCATTCTTTTTTTAAAAAAAATATTTTTATTTTCAAAACAAACATACAAATCTTCTTTACATACTGTAGAAAGTGTATCAGTTGGTTACAAAAGGCTTTTGTGCATCTCTTCCACCGTCATCAAACATAATTCATATTAACTCTAATATCTTAACTTGGATATTTATTATATTACCATCATCATACCTCCACTTTTTTTTTACTATGATTATTTAAACATCTTTCATCATAAAATATACCAAGATTTAATACATAACCACATACTGGCATTTCATTTACTTATTTATAAAATCCTCCATTAACATTAAACCTTCATATTCTATTCTATTCTATTCTATTCTATTTTTTTTTAATTTTTAAAAGATTTTTATTAACAAACATGTAAAATACACAAATGCACAAATTAGACGTACACCACATTTATACAATACAATACGGACAGGAACTTCCTGTTCTTTATAGCAATAGCAATAGCAATAGCAATAGCAATAGCAGTTAGACTTATATACCACTTCATATGGCTTTCAGCCCTCTCTAAACGGTTTACAGAGTCAGCATATTGCCCCCACAGTCTGGGTCCTCATTTCAACCACCTCGGAAGGATGGAAGGCTGAGTCAACCTTGAACCGGTGAGATTTGAACCGCTGAACTGCAGATAGCAGTCAGCTGAAGTGGCCTGCAGTACTGCACCCTAACCACTGCACCACCTCGGCTCTTATAATAGCAATCATCAATCGATACCGCTCACCTTATATTATTTCCCCTTCTATTGTATTTCATTTGGATTTCACCATTCTTAACCCTCTTATTTTACTCAAAACTATTATTTTTGAGTTTTGTTATATTCCTTCATTGATTTTTGTTTCTTTCCTCCATCCACCTATTCTATTCTATATTCTTGCTCATATTCATAAGGGTCTGCTGGGGAAGGAGTTGGGCTAAGTTATAAAATGTACATCATGATATTTCAATGCAAACTCTACAAATTACACATATGCAATGTCACACAGGTTCATCACTTCAACATCATTGTGGTTAGGGACAGAAATCTATGCCCGAACTTCAGCAAATGCTTCCATCTGTGATACCATTCTTCTAAAAGTGACATTTGACACTAATACCGAGGTTTCTTAACAAAACACTCCATAAGGGTAATTAAGGAGAAACAAATGCCTACATCAACAGTGCACGTCTTTCAGCTCCTAATAGGAAACATCGAGGTACATTTGGAAACAAAATGCCTGAAAAAGTTAAGAGTCGCTAATGAATGTTCTGCCTCCTACTCATTTCGCTCTTTAGAGATATTTTGCCCTTTGAAATGGAAAAGTGAATGTTGCCCAACATTTACTCAAGTCAAAGTGCATAGGACTAAAGGCAGATAATTTATTTAGGTGAATAATCCAGAAAATGTCTTAAGTTCCAAGTCTCATCTGTAGTTGTGAACCTCTAATCATAATATGAGAGGGGACGTGGTTGCCCAGGGGCTAAGACGCTGAGCTTGTCGATTCAAAAGGTCTGCAGTTCGGCAATTCGAATCCCTAGTGCTGCGTAACGGAGTGAGCTCCCAGCTTCTGCCAATCTAGAAGTTCGAACCTAGCAGTTCGAAAGCATGTAACAATGCAAGTAGAAAAAATAGGGACCACCTTTGTTGGGAAGGTAACAGTGTTTCATGCACCTTCGGCATTTAGTCATGCCGATCACATGACCATGAAATCATCTTTGGACAGCGCTGGCTCTTCGGCTTTGAAATGGAGATGAGCACTGCCTCCTAGAGTCAGGAACAACTAGCACATATGTGCAATGGGAATCTTGACCTTTACCTTTAATAATATGGTCAATTAAAGGTCAGTTAAAGGTAAAGGTTCCCATTGCATATATGTTCTAGTCATTCCCTAAAATTTGCTGCTCTTTTTTAACTTCCTACCCAACTAATCTCTCTTCTGTTTAGGCAGTCGAAATCTTCTCTGGATTGTATGCTACTTCCTTAAATGAAACATTAAAGTTTGATCCCATCCAAGTCATTATTTCCTATTTACTGGACTGGACTTAATCTTCGTAAATGTCAATGTCCATAAGGCAGTGACCGTTGCATTGTGAAGGCCAGGGGCAGGACGTCATGGATTACAGCACGCCATTGATTCCGATTTAGGGCGGCTTGTTGGGCATCGGTTATCGAGAAATGGAGTGGTTGAAGATCGTGAGCCACTTGGGATATCCACGTTTTTTGGGGGGGCATTTCGTGCGATTTTCCACCCATCCGGTCGCAGCGAGTTAATCGATCGGTAAGGTAATCGGCTATTGTCCATACGGC
Source organism: Thamnophis sirtalis (assembly GCF_051295495.1). NCBI lineage: Eukaryota > Metazoa > Chordata > Lepidosauria > Squamata > Natricidae > Thamnophis > Thamnophis sirtalis. The sequence continues at coordinate 134,723,650 of NW_028261385.1, read as the reverse complement.
AAACGTGTCCAAACCATCTAAGTCGTTGTCTTCTTAGGTAAAGTTCGATTGTAGTTTGGTTTTTACACAGCTGCAATACCGTTTCGTTTTTCCATCAGTCCCGTAGAGTTATGTGCAGAATGTTGCGCAGGCATCTTAGCTGGAATCGTTCTAATAGGTTCAGGTCGCTTTTAAGTAAAGTCCACGATTCCGATCCGTACAGTAAGATTGTGCGGATGGAAGCATTAAATATCCTCATCTTGGTCGCAATCATCACGTCATTTTCGCTCCACAGGCACTTTCTTAAAGAGGCGAATGCGGCTGTAGCATTGCCAATGTGGCTTTTGATGTCATTTGTAGCCACTACACATTGGCTGTCAATGATCGACCCCAAATATTTAAACGTGTCTACTCTTTCGATAGGGTTGCCTTCCTATTTGCTTTGACTTATTACTATCTTTATTCATGAATGAAATATTTTTGATTCATACTTTCACTGTCGGTAGGAAAATAACTTTTGTATGGGTTTTGTATGGGAAATTGAGTTAACTTCAACATGTTATGCTGTAAACTCTTTCAGCATGTTCCTCAATTCACCTTCTCATTGTAATGCAAAGATAGGAAGAGAGACTTCTTTAAAACTATCTGCCCTCTTCAAGACAAATACTGGGCACAACTGCTTTCCTCAATAAAAAAGGGGGATAATGACCTTCTTAATTTAAAGCCATTTTCACATTGCAGTGTCAGCTGTCTTCTAAATCGGACTTGCATTCAGAGACAAAGAAAAAGACCAAAGAGGTCCAGTTCTAAGGTCAAACTGTGGCTCTGCAATTTATAGTTTTTAATCCAGAAAATAAAATTGAGATTATTACAGTTTTGGGTGATCCACCAAAGGCTTTGCAATGCACTTTGTATCTGATTTTGTTGCCTTTCTGGGACTGCAGGAAAAGGAGTTGTGAAGAAACTTGCATCTTCACAATGCCAATAAATGTAAAGTAAAGGGAAAGGCTCCCCTCGCACATATGTGCTAGTCGTTCCTGACTCTAGGGGGCGGTGTTCATCTCCGTTTCTAAGCCAAAGAGCCAGCGCTGTCCGAAGATGTCTCCATGGTCATGTGGATGGCATGAGTAAATGCCGAAAGCACACAGAACGCTGTTACCTTCCCACCAAAGGTCGGAAGGTGGTTCCTATTTTCCTACTTGCATTTTTACATGCTTTCGAACTGTTAGGTTGGCAGAAGCTGGGACGAGTAACGGGAGCTCACTCCTTTACACGGCACTAGGGATTTGAACCGCCGAACCGCTGACCTTTCTGATCAACAAGCTCAGTGTCTTAGCCCTTGAGCCACCGCGTCCCTTAAAATGTGTAAACCAGTAAATGGTGACAAATTGGGCAAGCTTTTTTCCATTTGTTTGGTCTTCTTTTGGATATGCAATAGGATAAGGGTAAGGCATTCTGAAGGTCTTATTCTTATAGAATGTCCAGCTACCTTTCTTCTAGATTCTGATTCATTTCTTTTCATAGCTTCTAAGTTGTCAAGTATAAAGAGCAAGATTTTGAGGTAGCCCATTTCTGAGTACATAAACTTCAGGTGATGTCAGAACCCAAACATATACCGTATAACCATTTATTTCTACCCAAAAGGGTAAATCCCCTATCCAGTCATGCCTGACTCTAGGGGAGCAGTGCTCATCTCCGTTTCTTAGCTGAAGGAGCCAGCATTCTCCAAACACATTTATGTGACCATATAGGAACCATGACTACACATAGAAACACACAGAACACTGTTACCTTCCCACCAATGGTACCTGTTGTGGCCCAGCAGGAGCCGTCGGAGCTGCCACCAGACTCCGACAGTGAGGGGCCCTATGAGTCGGCTCTGGGGGATGTGGAGGACCCTAGACAGGGTTCCGACTCCGAGCAGGGCACAGAGAGGCTGGTTGGCCACCAGGAGGCACCTGAGCCTTGGACCAGTGGGGTGGAACCAAGGGAGTAGTTCCTGGATGCCTGGCACCGAAGACCTGATAGGCAGAAGGAACAGTTGCGCAGTTACGGGAGATAATTGCATTTAGCTGGTGGTAATTAGGCTCCTCTCAAGACTATAAAAGGAATGATTGAACACTTGCCCTTTTGCAGGAGTCAACATATGCACTAAGTAGGAGAACTTTTGGGGCTAGCTTGGTAGGCTGGATTGCTGCCAAGATTAGTCTGTGCTGGATTGCTGGCAACGTCTTGTCTGTGCTGGATTGCTGCCAAGGTCCTGTCTGTCTGTTAATAAAGTCCTTGAAGTATCTTTGTCTCGGCGTGCTTTGGTGTAGGACGAGGGGGGTCAGAACAGGTACCTATTGACCTACTTGCATATGCATGCTTTCAAACTGTACGTGGGTAAATGCTGGAACAAGTAGCAATAGCAATAGCAGTTAGACTTATATACCGCTTCATAGGGCTTTCAGCCCTCTCTAAGTGGTTTACACCCACCTCGGAAGAATGGAAGGCTGAGTCAACCTTGAGTCGGTGAGATTAGAACTGCTGAACTGCAGATAACAGTCAGCTGAAGTGGCCTGCAGTACTGCACCCTAACCACTGCGCCACCTCGGCTCGGCTCGGCTCGGCTCGGCTCGACTAAAAGTAATGGGACCTCACCCCATTGTGTGGAGCTCTGGTCTCTTTCTACCTGACAAGCTCAGCTTCTTAACTGCTGAGACATTGGACCCACATTTCTACAAAACAATATAGTATAATAAATGTGAATCTGATTCGTATACATTCAGGTTGACACAAATAGTATTTACTTTTTATTTTAGTTCTGCCTTTTCCTTTATTTTGTTACAGTCTTTTTTATTACAAAGCACCACTTGAATGTCTTTTTCCTACTCCTACCCAGGTCCAAATCTAGTGGATTCAGTTAAAGATGAGTATCTAGTAAGGTTTTGTTTAGTATATTCTTCTGGCTCTGAACTATTTCCAGCTTTCCCTTTGATCTTGCTTTGCTGCACATAATGATCTCTAAGAAAACTTACTAGCACATATCTGTCTATCGGCTCATCACAAGAGACAATCATGACAGAAAGCCATTATTTTTACTGTTGCCTTTGTTACATTTGTGTTGCATTTGTGACACTAAATACATACCTATTTCCCTGGCTCAGCTAATAAAGGAGGAGAACCTTGTGGCTTAGTGATTAACACAACTGCTTAATATGTAATACAGCACAGGTTCAAATCCCAGTAAGGGTATGGCTAACTGATGAGAGCTAAATAGCTTGAAATAGATCTATACTAGCCTTTATTTATTAGCACAAATGCAACACACATACACATATATATTAAATTAAAATAATAATAACTTATCCATTTTAACAAACTTTCCTTGTATCATTAGTCCTTTTCTTATATCTCCATGTTTCTAACTTCCGTTTGTACCACCTAGCCATTGATAAAATAAAAGTATTCAGTTTCTGCCTTTTCCTTAATTGTAAGCGTTAGTCTATCCATTTCTGCACATTCTAGTATTTTTTTAAATCACATTTTCATCTGTAGGGATTTCTTCACTTTTCCATTGTTATACAAATACAATTCTAGCTGCAGTTAATATAGTTATTATTTTAAATATATTGACCACCCAACTCATTGGATACATTGCAGTTAATAAGCAGCATAATCTGCCTCATTTGATTCATATAGAATCTTCCTTCAGCTATTCTGATGCCTGTCTCTCTCACTATACTATTCCCAACAGTGCATTTCTATATTACCAATGTCCACCTGCCAGGTGTCAACAATGAATGCAAATAAAAATACCATCTTTAACAATAGCCAAATTGATCAACTGCCCTGATTCTCTCTAATAGATGCTCTTATTGTTTTATAAAAGCATACCATCATCCATCACTGTCCTTGATGTAGACCTGTATAGTTACTCAGAAATTTATATTGCTTCTGCCTCATTGCATTAGTTTTAGCATAATTTGAGCATGTGGCATTCAAACATCACAATTCACATTCTTGTTCTTGGCATAATTAGTTCCTGCATTTTATCTACTATGATGTCCATCTGCCCCTTCTATTCTGAAACGAGTCAGCCAATGGATAATAGGCCTGTGTTAGCCAAAGAGACAAGCTATTCTCCTAATCTACTATAGGTGTTTTATTGCCTTGAATCTCTTCTGACAATTAAAACCAGGGATAATGTGTTGCTTGGCAAAGCAGCTTCAGAGGGGTACTTCACACGGAGCTTTGTTAAAGTGAAGCACCCATCTGAATTTTTGTAAAGGATAAGTATGTAATGGATAAGGTTAGATTTTTACAATGATACCTGCTATTGTGATTCCTATGCCTTGAAATAAGAAGAATGATTACTAGCACGTCTATAATTACAGTTTTTTTTTAATAACTGAAAACCTGATCCTACAGTACAAGAAATTAACTTTAAAGTAAAGCAATAGTAAGAGTGCATAAAACATTTTGAGGAAGTCTTCACAAGGTGCCCATCCAATTTATTGTCTATTAATTAAAATGGTTGTGTCTTTTGGAAGCTTAGAGATCCTTCCTTAGTCTTCTGACTGGGTTGTGTGCATGCAAAGAACTCCTGTCTCCAGATTCCATCACTCTGTTGGCAGATAATCTGTAATCTGGGAAAAAATCATTCATGAGCATTTTTAAAAGAAGGTATCAATTTTGGACTTTCCAAATATATAGAAAAACCTGGATAGCTTGGATGTGTTGAAACCTATATGTTTGTAACTGCAAGGGGGGAATTCATGTTTTTAGAGCTCACAAATCCATACTTTTGCAGGAAAGCCTACAACAGTCATACCAAAATAGCCCCTTGACTGGCATAAAAGTGCTTACAGGAAAACTACACCTGTTCAGAGTGAACCCTTGGGGGGGGGGGAATTAAAAAACTGTTCTGACCCCGCTCGTCCCACACCAAAGCATGCCGAGCCAAAGATACTTTAAGGAATTTATTAACAGACAGACAAGCCTTGGCAGCAATCCAGCACAAACAAGCCTTGGCAGCAATCCAGCCTGCCAAGCTAGTTACAAAAGTTCTCCAACTTTTAGTCAATGCGTTGACTCCTGCAATGCGGCGTATATACAAGCAGTCCTCTTATAGTCTTGAGAGGAGCCTGATTACCACCAACAGACAAGCCTTGGCAGCAATCCAGCACAAACAAGCCTTGGCAGCAATCCAGCCTGCCAAGCTAGTTACAAAAGTTCTCCAACTTTTAGTCAATGCGTTGACTCCTGCAATGCGGCGTATATACAAGCAGTCCTCTTATAGTCTTGAGAGGAGCCTGATTACCACCAGCTGAGTGCAATTATCTCCTGTAACTGCGCAACTGTTCCTTACGCCTATCAGCTCTTCGGTGCCAGGCAACCAGAAACAACTCCCTTGGCTCCTCCCCACTGCTCCAATGCTCAGGTGCCTCCTGGTGGCCAACCAGTCTCCCTGCGCCCTGCTCGGAGTCAGAACCTGTCCAGGGTTCTCCACATCCTCCAGAGCTGACTCCTAGGGCCCCTTGCTGTCGGAGTCTGGTGGCAGCTCCAACGGCTCCTGCTGGGCTATAACACTAAACTATATATGAAAATGCATGTGAAAACCAATGCAAATACTTTTCCCTTGAATGAATATATTCATAAAGGATTAAATAGAACTTGTACAAGGCAAGCTATTTATTTATTTATTTATTTATTTATTTATTTATTTATTTATTTATTTATTCATTCATTCATTCATTCATTCATTCATTCATTCAGTCATTCAGTCATTCAGTCATTCAGTCATTCAGTCATTCAGTCATTCATTCATTCCTTGACAAGAATTGCAGCATCATTCTGATGATCATGGGCAGCTGTCTATCATCGTCTTCATTTAACAACCCCATAATCCCTTGCGGGTGGAGTCTGGATAAATGGAGCTAGCAGAGTGTTTACTGGCCGGTTGTCCTTCCTGACACCAATGCGTAGAGTTGTTCAGCAAATATATTCTCATTGTGATCATGGACAGTTGTCTATGTCTTAAAGAAATGCCACAGAACTACAAGGTAGTGGAGAGAATTATAATGGTGATCATTATGAGTGGCTGCCTGATGCCACTGCTTGCTGATTGAATAAAAATGCCCCCAAAGTGTTCTGACCACTTCCTCCATCCAGTAACGAAAGCTGAGACAAGCTTAACTAAAATGTACTTTAATAGCGAGACCAAAATCTCTGTGGTTGAAAACCAAGCAAACAAACAGATAAGGACCTTGGCAGCAACTCAGACAAACCTTGGCAGCAATCCAGCCTGCCAAGTTAGTTACAACAGTTCTCTTTAGTCAATGCATTGACTTCTGCAAGAGGGGTGTGTGCACAAGCAGTCTTTTTTATAGTCTGGAGAGGAGCCTAATGACCACCAGCTGAGTGCAATTACCTCCTGTAATTGCGTAATTGTTCCTGACACCTAGTAGCTCTTCGATGGCATGCATCCAGGAACAACTCACTGCTGGCTTCTGGATCACTCTCCTTTGTCTCTTCCCCACTGGTCCAAGGCTCAGGCGCCACCTGGTGGCCAACCAGTTTCTCTGCGCCCTGCTCGGAGTCGGAACCCTGTCCAGGGTCCTCCACATCCTCCAGAGCCGACTCATAGGGCCCCTCGCTGTCGGAGTCTGGTGGCAGCTCCAACGGCTCCTGCTGGGCCACAACACAAAGTGACATACTAAGCTTTCATACGTATGACCAAGTCAAACTGGGATGACCATCCAGAATGTGAAACCTGGAGAGAGAAACATGTAAAAGCTAACACAGACATGTATTAGGGAATTATTTCAGGATATTGTGGCCTGCTGCGTTTTGTTTTCCACTTTAAAGTTTAGCAAATTGATCTGTCTGTGCAAATAAAATATTCCCCCTTTTCTACTGCTGGAGAGTAATAGACTTTTTGTTCTCTGATCAACTAGTTTCCAGTCACACTCCCTTCACAGGTGCTATCACTCTTACAATGACCGAGTTCCCCCTTTTTTTACTACATTCAATCTATCAGCATGAGACCCATTTATGCCATTCTAACCCATCCAGCACATTAGGTTTATCCTTCTCTCTCATTATGCCCCTTTCCCACTAAATGGTTGACATTGCTTCCTGTTTTATTGCACTGGGAGAGAAGAACGGAGCTAAAACCAGAACTTACATTACAAAGTGATAAAATTAATTTCCATGGAGAAAAACCATTTTGAAGCATTCAAATGATAATCTTGGGAGATAGTGGGTAAAATGACAGATTCCAACTGGCTAGACTGCTCCCTGTCAGGTTAAATGACTGAGTAAAGTTATTATACTGAGCAGAAATGCGCCTATTAGTCTAATTCAGTCTATGTCAGTACTGGAGGTTTTCACATATTATTCCAACCCATTAATTTTTTTTAACCATATTCTTTTTTTAAAAAAATCATTTTTTTTTCATTCAGAGCCTTGTCTAATATAGAGATTTTGCATGCATTTTCTTTGCCTTTCATTGATTTATTATATGTGTATCTCATCTTTCTGACATTCAAGGTCACTCGTAGCAATTTAAAAAATAGAAATTGTAAAAATATAACAGGAATTAAAAGCAAGGAAAAAAACAAATGTTAGTATCATCCAAAAAATAAAATAAATCAAACTATTGCTATATGATTGGTACAGTTCCCTGTTCAGTAATATCTGATTATATAAAATTTCCTTCCCTACCACTAATACCATGGTGGGCAATCCACAGCTAATCTGCAGATCCCTCAGATCCAGTTTTCTATCACTTGGAACCAGTTAAACCTAGTGATAAAGTGCCAAAAAAGAGAATTATAATTTTCTCCTATTTTCAATGGAAAGCAAGAAGAAGAAGGTCCACTATGGGACCTAATGGGGGAATGCCATTGTACAGTATGTAAGGTTAACTGAATTTTGTAAATGCATAATATTTAAGAAAAGGGAAAGTGCAAACATTAAGCATTGATCAAAGTTGTTAGGTAAGCTCCCTGTTGGGAGAGCGAGTGCATTCAGAGAAGCGTTGTGAGAGTTGTGTTGGAGAACACACAAACCAGCCTACAGAGACACTGCAGTTTAAATAGGCTTTTACTTTCATGGAAATAGAGGTATCAGAGTCCATCAAACAGTCCAAGTCATACACGGATAAGACAGTCAGTCATCAATGTCTTTCAGTTCAGGGATAATCCAAATAACATAGTTCAGTATCATATAAACAGTCTGGTACTCAAAGTTTGCTAACAGTTGCAAAACATACAATAACTCACGGCACTTTCTAACAGCCAGCTTCCAAAACATTCAGGTTCAACATTCAAAATGCAAAACAAAACAAACAAAAGGCTTCCCACAAAAGTATTGGTGACTCACCAAAAAGTTTGGTAAAACACGCAGAAAGCGATGGCCAAATACATTTTGGAGAAGTACAGACTATATCCTGGGTGTCATGTAAGACAAGAGTTTACCCCATGTACCAGATCCACCAGACTCCTCAAAAAGGCTTATTCTGCTTATCCAAAGAACTGGACAGCTGCATGGAAGAAGGTTGTCCTCCACTGGACAATCAAACCAAGGGTGAAATTCAGCAGGTTATAATAGGTTCTGGAGATTTGGTGATGGAACTTTCGAATAGTTAGGAGAACTGGCAAATACCACCTCTGGCCAGCCCCAGGAATGGGGAGGGAATGGGGATTTTGCAGTATCCTTCCCCTGCCACACCCACCAAGTCACACCCACCGAACCGGTAGTAAAAAAAAATGAATTTCACCCCTGAATCAAACCTTAACAAAACAAAGTTTTCTTAACCTGTGCCCACTAAACAATTGGTAGGCTACATCCATCAGATATCGAGGTCAGATTGTTTTACTCCCTCCTCCACTTCTGCAGAGATTTACAGCAGCCACAGGGAATGAACTGATCACGACAACAGAATTACAACTATCTCCTCCACTTTCAGCTCACAGGCAGCACAGCATGGCAATTCTATCGTACGACTTACTCCATACACGAGGCCAGACCGATTCACTAGGACAGCTCTATGGACATGACATTCTGAGTCACTTCTGACTGGGTGACCTCAGTGTGGATATTAAAGTTCTCTAGAATGTTTTTTTTTAAATCTAGAGTAACCATTTGGCATATCAGAGATTACCCAGGGTAGCTCAGGAAGGGAATTTAGGCTCATTTTAATTTTATTACGTTAATATGTAACCTGTTGACAAATTTCAAGTGGCACTTTTGCCTGCAGGGTCCTGCAATTAAAATGAAGATGCTTTAAGCTGGAGGACCTGCCTTGGCTGTTGATTTGACTACCTTGATCAGACTATAGCCTGAAAGGAAGGGAGGCCAACCAGATCCCACATCTCCCACTTCTAGTTACTATTTCAGTTTCAGTTCCCAAGTCATATCCAATTCCCACTCTTCCCATCTCCTTAACTTGTTCCAAAGCATCAGCTGAGAATTTAATACAATCAGCAGCATTTGGCCACCCCTTCACCATTGTTCATAGCTTTCTCTAAGTTGCACATAAACCCAGCAGGGTCAAAGTTGGAAATGAAGAAAACTGCAGTCAAAACACCAAGAGTGATATAAGTCATGGAAGACTCTTCTTAGGGCTAACCAAGTCAATTTTTTTAAAAAAAACATTCTTACTGTGTGCATTTGAGAAGAATCCATTTATTTTATTTTTAAAGTGGGTAGAAAATGAGCTGCCAATATTTATCAGATCCATGTAAAATTATGAATTGTTTCACACCTTTATATACACTTGGTTCTTTAATAAAAGCAAATTGACAACAGGCTTTTATTTAAAACAAACTTTTGGCACCAATTTGTTCTTTATCTCCATAACATCCACACCACTTGGGACTCTTTTTCTTTTCCAAAGACTTTTTTATAAAATAATAATAATAGTGTGTTGTGGCCTTTACATATTTTCATTTTAAAAATGACAGGAAGTTTAGTTCACCTTTTAATAAGAAATTGTAAATTCCATAGATTCTTTGTAATCTGTAACTTTTCTTTTTCACAAAGTGGACATGGTTAATTTATGAGGGAGTTGTCAAGGTAACTCTGAATAAAAACTTAAGAGTTGGCTTCCTAAATAAAGAGAAGCTACTTATTATTTATATGAAAAATAGCTATTGAAAATAAAACAATCTTTATGAATTAAAGGTGTTCCAATAATAGCTCATAACTATGGTGTACAATGATTAGGGTGGGAGCTGGGGTGCATTGCATTGTGGGTGGGGCATGTGCAAGTGCGCTGTCATGCATGTGATTTTATATTGCCTGCATCCATTATCTGGAGGCAGGATAAGAAGAAAAATTCCTCTAGAGCAGAATGCCTAAAGCCATACTTCAGTTGCAGGTGAATGGTGGGATTCTGGCAGTGGCTGTTCTGACCCCCTCATCCTACACCAAAGCACACTGAGACAAAGATACTTCAAGGATTTATTAACAAACAGACAGGACCTTGGCAATAGCAATAGCAGTAGACTTATATACCGCTTCATAGGGCTTTCAGCCCTCTCTAAGCGGTTTTACAGAGAGTCAGCATATTGCCCCCAACAATCTGGGTCCTCATTTTACCCACCTCGGAAGGATGGAAGGCTGAGTCAACCCTGAGCCGGTGAGATTTGAACCGCTGAACTGCTGATCTAGCAGTAGCCTGCAGTGCTGCATTTAACCACTGCGCCACCTTGGCAGCAATCCAGCATAGTCCAGGCCTTGGCAGCAATCCAGCACAGACAAGACGTTGGCAGCAATCCAGCCTACCAAGCTAGCCACGAAAGTTCTCCAGCTTTAGTGAATACATTGACTGCTGCAAAGGGGCGTGTGCACAATCATTCCTTTTATAGTCTTGAGAGGAGCCTAATTACCACCAGCTGAGTGAAATTATCTCCTGTAACTGCATAACTGTTTCTTACGTCTATTAGCTCTCCATTGCCGGGCATCTAGGAACAACTCCCTTGGCTCCTCCCCACTGCTCCAATGCATGACATCACGACCACACTCTCTTGTCTCTTCCCCACTGGTCCAAGGCTCAGGTGCCTCCTGGTGGCCAACCAGCCTCTCTGTGCCCTGCTCAAAGTCTGAACCCTGTCCAGGGTCCTCTACATCCTCCAGAGCCGACTCATAGGGCCCCTGGCTGTCAGAGTCTTGTGGCAGCTCCAATGGCTCCTGCTGGGCCACAACAGTGGCATACAGATATTTCCTCTGGAAATGGTTAGTAGGCTGTCCTTATGCTGGAATACACATGTGGTGTGAATTTAACCTTTGTTTCAGAGGCATCACAATGCTAGCTCCTTATGGAATAAGACTTTTTGAGCTAAGAAAGCTAGCATTGTGTGTGTCACTTATTTCAACACCACATCTTACCACTCACAAAAAGTCCTCCACAGGACTTATTTTCTACCCTCTACAGTTTTTAATCAGAAGCTTGTTTAGCAGGTTTTCTTCTGAACATCAGGCTGATATTTTTTTTAGTTCTGCATGTGGCTATAATATCTCTTCCTCTCTTCCTCTTCTAATTGTATGTTGATCGTCCTCCCCTTTAAATGGACAAACAAGGAATACATATTTCCTCTGATGGCTCCTCTCAACCTAGATCATATTACAATTTCAGCTGATTTCTTTTTTTTTACAGAGGATGAAACAGTGTAAAAAAGATTGCATCTGGACAAGGTTCAGCCACAATGCCTGGTTTATGTTCTGCAGCTGAACAATTTAGACTTCAGATTCAATATTAGCCAAGCAGATTCTGTTTCTGTGGACAGAAATTAAAGTTCTCCATGGGTGGTGACCTCAAAATAGTTTGCCACATTATTATTGCAATGAAGAAGTCTTAAAAAGGAAAACAAAATGCAGAGGTGGAAAGTTCATTTTCTTTTTACAAAAACAACGCTGGTGGTTAGAGGCGCACTTCACTCCTATAGGCAATGTGGATATTGGAATGTGTGTTTATTGAAGCAGATTGATGTGATTAACATATGGTACAATGTCATGCTCCAGTGGTACAATATGGAATGTCACATTAGCTCATACATGTCATAAAATAAAATTAGGTTCTCCCAACTATCTCAGTAGAGAATGTGGTGGCTCAATGGCTAAGACGCTGAGCTTGTCGATCAGAAAGGTCGGCAGTTCGGCGGTTCAAATCCCTAGTGCCGCATAACGGAGTGAGCCCCTGTTACTTGTCCCAGCTTCTGCCAACCTAGCACTTTGAAAGCATGTAAAAATGCAAGTAGAAAAATAGGAACCACCTTTGATGGGAAGGTAACAGCATTCCATGCATCTTTGGCATTTAGTCATGCCAGCCACATGACCACAGAGACATCTTCGGACAGCACTGGCTCTTCAGCTTTGAAACAGAGATGAGCACCATCCCATAGAGTGAGGAACGACTAGCACATATGTGCAAGGGGAATCTTTACCTTACCTTTAACTATCTTAAGTCATGCAGTTAAAAAAGATGATAACATAAAAATAAAATTCTGGGTGTTTGCTAGCTGAGATGTACATTCGAAAATTGAGCTGCAGACGAATGCATTCTGCTACATGTGATCTAGACACACACACACACACAAAACGAAATGGAAATGGAAAATCCAGTGTGGTTCAGCTTCAGCAGAGTCACCACACTGAAAAACAGTGCGAAAAAGGGCAAACTCAAGATCCAGTCATTTAGCAGGTTCCTATTCTCACAGGCTGACACCTACATTATTCATCTACAAAACCAATGTCACCTTTTGGAATAGTCCATTCTACAATCACTGGATTGGTTGTTGCAGTCTTTGATACATACCGGAGCAACAGAAGATGAAGAAAGTTAAAATGACATTTGTGGAACAATTTTAATATTCCATATAATGCTAAAAAGAACAATATATTTAGATTAAATTGGAGCATAGGATGTGTCTTTCCTAGACTGCATACAGATCTATATATTGCCATCCTAAGTTGACAATGCTGTGAAACTCATGAGTTGTGGCCCTGAGCCAAAATTAAATCCCCAAAAAGACAGAGAGCTGTTCATACAAAGATTACCCATTTATCTGGCTTTGAGTGCTACTTCCCATCCATCCCCTATTCCCAAAGAGCAGAATGTCCTCCATGACTCATAGCTGTGGCTAAATGGGCAAGTGACAAGTGTGGCCAGAGGGAGCTTTTGAGTCTTGGGTACTGTGCCAGTCGCAGCCTTACTTGGAGCAAGAAGATTGGATGAGAGTAACTCATTGTCCGCCCTTTTAAGGGAGCAAAGAGGAATTAAAGAATTCTAAGAACTTTTAAAAATTAAAGAATGATTTTATTGTTCTGAGGAATGTAACAGCATCTTGAAGGCCTGCTAGAGGCTCTCTCTGCCCTCTTAACTTCCAAACGGAATTAAAGAGTGATTATTTTGAGTTTCTTTCTATTTTCTCAGGAATGAGTCATGGTTTTTAATTCCTCATCTATTCCTTTATCAAGGTTATCACAAATCTCTTTACAATCATACTCTTATAACTAACGGATAGATTATAGCACTATGTTAGGAGAAGACAGACACTTCAGCCATATTAAACCTGTGCTGTGGGGATTGGGCTGGCTACCAATAGGTTTCTGGTAAATTCAAAGGATTGTGTTCTTCATTTAAATAGAATAGAACAGAACAGAACAGAACAGAACAGAACAGAACAGAACAGAACAGAACAGAATAGAATAGAATAGAATAGAATAGAATAGAATTCTTTATTGGCCAAGTGTGGTTGGACACACAAGGAATTTGTCTTTGGTGAATATACTCTCAGTGTTCGTAAAAAGACAAGAATCATTCATCAAGAATCATAAGGTACAACACTTAATAATAGTCATAGGGTACAAATAAGCAATCAGAAAACAATCAATATCAATATAAATCGTAAGGATACAAGCAACAAAGGTATAGTCATACAGTCATAACTATGGGAGGAGATGGGTGATGGGAATGTTGAGAAGGCTAATAGTAATAATAATGCAGCCTTAGTGAATGGTTTGACAATGGTGAGGGAATTATTTGTTTAGCAGAGTGATGGCGTTCGGGAAAAAAACTATTCTTGTGTCTAGTTGTCTTGGTGTGCGGTGCTCTATAGAAGAGCCGAAGTGGCACAGTGGTTAGAGTGCAGTACTGCAGGCCACTTCAGCTGACTGCTATCTGCAGTTCAGCAGTTCAAATCTCACCGGCTCAAGGTTGACTCAGCCTTCCATCCTTCCGAGGTGGGTGAAATGAGGACCCAGACTGTTGGGGGCGATATGCTGACTCTGTAAACCGCTTAGAGAGGGCTGAAAGCCCTATGAAGCGGTATATAAGTCTAACTGCTATTGCTATTGCTATAATTGAAAGAATTTATGTCCAGGATTCCTTCATAGCTTGGCCTCTAGGTATCTATAGGATAACGTTCTCTGGTACAACTATCCTGTCATCCCCAAAGGTATGTTATCTACAGTATCTGCAGTGTGTACAAGATCAGACTGGAAGGAGATAGGGACAATGTTATGACCCATTACATTAAGGATATCAGATGAATGCTAGCTTACAGATCTTTCTGGAAAGCAATTACAACTGATCTGTCATCTGTAGCTTTGGAGAACTAAGGCTAATACTGCATTCATGGGTACGTAGGTTGCCTGAAACTTAACTGCACTTGTTTATTTTTATTTATCTATTTCTTTTTTATCCCACATTTATTATTTTTATAAATAACATTGGATAGCAAGTTTTGTTTTCAAAAGTTTTGCTTCCTGGAAAACTTTTGGTGACTATAATAGGCCCTTCAAACTGAATACAAGTGTAATTTCTGTATCGCACAGGAATCTGGAGCAATATGAAATTAACTTTTAATGACAATGTTTTTAACTGCATGAGATTTCTGACATGCTACATGAGTTCTACTGGGCTAAAAAGTGTTTTGCTGCTGATTTTCATTTGTTCTTGCTACGGTGTCCAACAATAGTCAGCAAACAATGATCAATACTAGTTGCCCTGATATTGTTTTTCCATTGTGTCAATGTTCCTTCCTCTTCCTACTATTTGTTTGTTTCTTGGGGTTTCTAGGGCTACTGAGTACTTTTTAATTTAATGTTTTTGTTTTTATTGCTTTAAATCAATTGCCATAGAAGTTGTAAGATTCATTGGTGCCCACATTTAAGGAATACACTTTAAAGAAGTTTTTATGGTGCTTTTTTGCAAAGTGGGCAAGCAAGTTGTATGAATTTCCTTTCTTTCACTGTATCATTATCTTTCCACTAGTCATTCTTGGCTTCTCATATTTGCATTCAATCCCAAGGAAATACATCAGAAGGGAATGCCTCCTACGGGACATTATATATATAAAGTTCCATATGAGGCATTCCCTTCTGATGTATTATATACATATAGATAGATATAGATATAGATATGTTGCATTTGAGCTGATAAATAAATAAAGGGAGACTATTCTATTTCAAGCTATTTAGCTCTCATCAGCTAGCCATACCCTTACTGGGATTCAAACCTGGGCTGTATTACATATTAGGCAGTTGTATTAGCCACTAGGCCACAGGCTCTCCTCCTTTATCAGCTAAGCCAGAAAAATAGGTATGTATTGTGTCACAACCCACCCACATACATACATACATACATACATACATACATACATACATACATACATACACACATACATACATACATACTATTACCAGTAAAGATAAATTTTCATCTTGAAGAACTTGAAGAATTTCTCCTTCCCCTTGAGAAATTCAGGGGAAAAAACTGTCTACTCAATTTCCCTGCTTATAAATTTGGTCAATTGTGAACAGTAATTTGTGCTTATCTGGATCTGAAATTTTTGCTTTAGAGAGGGAAGCACAAGTTAACTTGATCTACTTTCTCCTTCAACAGAGAGGATAAATTCTGCAGTCTACGTAGCTTCAGATTGCAGCAGGAACTTATCTTGTTTGATGATCTTTGGATAAAGGTCTCCATTGACCAATTAGATATTAGGGGGGGGGGTATTTTCCCTACCACAGTTTTTTAAAAAAATCTTCAAAATGATCTACTTTACTTTCAAGAAAGGAGCAAAACAGCTCTGTTAGTTTCTTTTTCATTAGCAATAACAGGAGAAAAGAAAAGAGAGATGGTAAAGCAGCCACATTCACTAATGTCAGAATGCCAATACCAGTGCAGAAATATAATGTGATTTCTGACTGTGAAGTGACAGGTACTACACATAACAGTAATTTTGATATTAGTTCACAAATAACATCAGACACATTCAACATTTATATTTACACCTACTGCAGAGAATAGGAAGCCAATTTCCATGTGTGATACTAATGTGCAATGAAACGCATGTCTGAGAAAACACTGAGCACTGACATAAATGAAAGCCACTGTAAAAGTATTGGAAGGAGATTTTTAAAAAATAGACCCCCCAAAAAAACTATCATTTGTTATACCTTTTTTTTTTGAGTAATTCAAGAAGATCAGCAACAGGGTTTAATAAAAGTTAATAAAGCATCATTTCAAAGTTACACAGATACAGCTCAAAATATTGTCCAGTGACAGTGCAGAAGACATAAGAGTTGAACTGAAAAAATATAAAAGAATAATAACTTTTTTCCCAGATAGTCAGATGGATAGAAATAAGAGATAGGAGTAGGGCTGTTGACACCATCATAGAAATGACTGGAAGTCCAATACCTATATTTTTAAAGATCTCTAGCACAAATCCTTGGTCTAACAGCTCTTGCCCAGTTTTCATAACTCAACATAAAAAGAAATTGTAGAGAAAAACTGTATCAATGGAGGTTTATGGCAAATATCCAACTCCAAGAAAATAAAAGAATAAAGAATCAAAGAATAACAGAGTTGGAAGGGACCTTGCAGGTTATATCAACAAGAGATTCTATATCAAATGGCTCTCCCATCTATTTTAGATAACCTCCAGTGATGGAGAACCCATAACTTCTGGAGGCATCTTATTACACTGATTAATTGTTCTCACTGTCGGAATTTTTCTCCTTAGTTCTAGGTTGTAGCCCCCTTTAATGAATGTCCATTTGTTACTTCTGGTCCTGCCCTCAGGTTCTTTGACAAATTAGGTCGACCCCTTCATTTTCTCTGGGACAGCCCCTCAAATATTGAAAGTCTGCTATCACGTCACCCCTAGTCCTTCTCTTTGTTAGACTAAACTTTCCCAATACCTGTAACAGTTCTTCATATATTTTAATTCCCAGTCCCCTGATTATCTTTGTTGCTCTTCTCTGCACTTTTTCTAAGGACTCAACATCTTTTTTTCTTTTGCATTATGGTGACCAAAATTGAATTTATTGACTTCCTTTCAGTGGGAGGACACAATTAGGCAGATCAGCTTGCACCACTGAAAAACCTTCAAGTTATGAAGGCTGTAACTAACCAGGAGAATTCAACAGCAGCCTCTTGGTCTATTTCATCGCAACACCAGTGAGAACAGAGTTCTACTTAAATAAAATTCTTTATTTCAGTAAACCCTCCTACTTGGCTGCTGTGACTAGTTAGTATCATATTTTGCCAATAAAGTTGCTCAGATTCTGCCTGCCTTTAAGATAAGCTAGGTTCAGGAACTGCAAAGACGCTGCCCCTCTACTCTAGTGTATAATAGTGTATAATAACAGAATCTTGAAAGCCTGCATGATATCCCTTTGTACCAAACAAAACCGAGGCAGGAATATTGTGAGGCTCTTTCTCACATATTCTCCTTTCCTAAGCTTGAGTTGTGAATTGCCCTATGGTTCTTGAATTCCTTCCTCAAAGTTGTTTCTATATTCCAGTACAGATTTGCTGATGCTTTGAACCCCTCATGGGTGAAGTCAATTGAAACAACACCATGTCACCTTATCTGAGACTCCTTCTGGCTTATGGACTTGCATGAAGTAAATAAGATGCTTTCTCGACTATCCCCAGGAAACTGAGGTTCTAACCTTGTTCCTCCTGACTCATTTAGGGAGTCCAGATAAACTGCATATAGGATATTGAACACTTTGACATTGATATCCTATACTTTAGGAAGCAATGATGCCAATAGCCTTGAAACTGACTGTGGTATTCATCTTCTTGAAAAACTATGAAAACTATCGCTCTGTCTCTAACTTACTTTTTGGGAGGAAGGTTATTAAGATTGTGGTCAGTACACAATTCTAGGATATCAAGAAGAAACAGATTAACTCAGTAGTGGGATGCAACCGGTTTGATGAGTGCTTGCTTTGCATGCACATGCAGCATTCAAAAAACAACCTTTTTAAGTTTCAAAACTTACCTTCTATGTCAGCGCCTGTGAGTAAAACAGCTGACACAGATTCACTGTGCCGCGTGAATCAGCTGAGCTAAAAAAACAGGGAAATATAGGACAGGAAAGCACAGGGGTGGGTGAGCGGTATCAAATGCTCACCGGAACTACTGGTTCATCCAAACCTGTCCAAACCAGCTGAATCCTACCCCTGGATTAACTGGAACCTTTTCAGTGAGGATTCAGATCTCGGTTTGGGACAGAGATGGCATTACTCACTTTTTTTGATGATTTTTGTCAGAACCTAAATGAAGACAGTGTGCCCCTTATGGTCATTTGAGAAGTTTCTGGCCTTCATTATCTATAACCATAGTATCGTTTTAGACCAAATGAAACAATTAGTGATTGGGAGCAATGTGTTGCAATCGTTCCACGCTTTTCTAAGTGGGCTGGCTGCTCACGTGGTGGTAGGGAGAGATTGCTCAAAAGGTGCTATCTTGCAGGGTGTCATAGGATTAATCCTACCCTTCATTAAATATTTACATAAAGCTGCTGTAGGATGTTGATAGGCATAGTGATGATTCCCATCCAAAGCCACTCGGAGATGCTGTTAATATTTTGATTCGGTATCTAAAGATGTAAAATAAGCTTGATAGTTATCCATCAAGATTATTTTTCATCTGTTGGGTTGCCTGTCTCTTTTATTATTATTATTTTTATTAACAAACATGTAAAATGCACACATACAAAACTTAGACGTACACCACATTTACACAATACAATACGAACAGGAGCTTCCTGTTCTTTCTAACAGCAATTATCAATTGATACCGCTCACCTTATATTATTTCCCCTTCTATTGTATTTCATTTGGATTTCACCATTCTTAACCCTCTTATTTTACTCATAACTATTATTTTTTGAGTTTTGTTATATTCCTTCATTGATTCTTGTTTCTTTCCTCCATCCACATTTATCCCATATCTGGTAGAATTCTGATTCTTCTTTTCCCTGGATTTCTTTAGTTAGTTTGTCCATTTCAGCACAATCCATAACCTTTCTTATTATTTCATTTTCACTTGGAATTAATTTGTTTTTCCATTTCTGGGCAAAGGCAATCCTTGCCGCCGTAATTATATGTAGTATTAAATACTGGATTTCTTTTTTGTATTTCATAGACATTATTCCTAATAAAAAAACTACAGGTTTCCATTCTAATTTAACCCCTGTTATTGCCTCCAGCCAATTTTTGACCCTTTTCCGAAAAAATTTAGCCTCCTCACAGGTCCACCATAAATGGTAATATGTTCCGTGTATTGATTCGTATTTCCAACATTTTGGTGAGGTATTTGTTAAGATTTTAGCTAACCTTGTTGGTGCCAGGTGCCATCTGTAAAACATTTTGTACTGGTTTTCCTTGTATGCAACTGATAGTGTCATTTTTAAGTTTGTTCCCCCAAAATTTTCCCATTTGTCTAATTCAATATTATAGCCAAAGTTCTGTGCATTCGCTGGCTGGGGAATTCTGGGAGTTGAAGTCCGGACATCTTCAAGTTGCCAGGTTGAGAAACACTGATCTAAAGGATTTGGGATATGTCAAATATGCTGAATTAGCAAATAGACAAATATTTTGAAGCTGATCTCCTAAACTAGCATTTCTTGACATATACTGTAGGTTACAATCATTCTGCAGCAGGGCTGGAAGTTCTCACCAGAATGTCACAAGTTTGGGTGTGGGAGTTGTTAAGAGACCCCTGTGGTCATAAGTATTTTTCTTACTTTTTGATGCAAAAGTATGCTGAATGCAAAGCAGCCTGACCTTTCAGAGCTCTACATGAGGCCTGAGTGTGTGTGTTTTTGTGTGTGTGTGTGCATTGTTTGTTTTCCAAAAGAGTAATAATCATGCCAAAGCTTCACTCTGTGGGGAACATTTGCAATATATAAATGTATTAAGTCAATAAATAAACACATGGATGTATATTTACAAAGCCCCCGTAAAAAAAATCTGATCACCTACCTCAATACTCCCTCTCCAGGAAGAATAAAAAGAAGGCGACGGGTGGAAATTCTGTCAGGCTGTGGGGGAAGGAGAGGCAGGAAAAGTGGAAGGAAGGATTTGCAAAACCCAAACTTGAAAAAAAAATGGGGCAGTTAAGGTGCCTGAGAAAAGGTCTCCACAGCAAATGAGGCCCTGTCCATGTTTTGAAAGCTGCAGCATTTTAAGAGCAATTTATGAGGCACTGATTTAAGATAGCCCCATTTGTCTTCCCCACCCAAAACTTTACTAAGTGACAGTGGTAATCTTGAAAACTAAATCTATTTTTTTTCAGTGAACAACTTCAACCTTCCATTTAAAAAAAAATACAAAAGCTTTAAATTTGACTTTGTAAAACAGTTCCTATTGTAGGAAGTTATCACCCAGCCCTCTCCCAGAAAAATGAAATATCCTAGGAAATATTGAAAAGGCAGAATATTTATCTGGATGTGAAAAGAAAGAAACATGTTTTAAAAGACAGAATAGCTTCCTGCCCATCCCCACTTTGTCAATGGGCCATTAAGAAGGCCAAGCTAGTCCACTTTACATAATAAAGACTTCTCCACTTCCGCTCGGGGGGGATGGGATTAAAGCATGATAATATTGGCCCAACTCACCACATGGCATCTGACCTGGATTCAAAACGCAGCCTAGAGAGTTGCCCCTGCATGGCCACCTGGGAGTCTGACAACCAATCAGAATACATTTATTACACAGGAACAGGAAACAGAGAGGTGGGACTGAACAGGTTATAAAAAGCCTAGCAAGCCCCTCCCTCAGCCCTTCTCTTCTTCTCCACCAACATTGAAGCATGTGATCACCTTTTCTGTACAGAGCTCAAGCCATGTGGTGCTGTCCACCAATCAACCATCTTTCCAAGCAGCCACCATGTCTCCAGTGTCTTTTTCCCCACTTGGAGCCGGACCCAGAAGGACATTTCTTTCATCACTATTAAGTGTTTTTATTTTATTAAACTGTAGGATTCTTCACTCTAAGACTACTCTTTAGAAGGCCAGATCCTGAAGATGAAACTTAAATACGTTGGCCACCTAATGAGATGGAAGGACTCATTCTGGTGGGATTCAGCAAGTTCCAACCACTTCGGGAGAATCGGTTGTTAACTTTCTGAGCAGTTCGGTGAACTGGTTGTTGGAAGAAATCATTAGGGCAGTCAATAAATTCTTTGAATCCCACCCCTGGACTCACTGGAGAAGAGCCTAATGCTGGGAAAGATTGAGGGCAAAAGAAGAAGGGGACGACAGAGAATGAGGTGGCTGGATGGAGTCACTGAAGCAGTACATGTGAGCTTAAATCTACTCCAGAGGATGGTAGAGGACAGGAAGGCGAGGAGAAACGTTGTCCATGGGGTTGCAATGTGTTGGACACTACTTTGCAACTAACAACAAGATTCTTCAATGAACTGTTTGGTGGACAGATTACAATTTTATTTTTTAAGTATTATATGTATTTTTTACCTGACCTTAATGAAATCATTACTTTTATTCAGCATTGGTTGTACCAATTTAGTTCTCATTTTAGGAGCTTTGCAGTATTGCAAAACCTGGGAACCGATGTCCTAAGATTTCTAATAAACAAACCAAAATACATTTGAAAGGGGTTTCTTTAACTTCTCTCAATTTTGTCTTTTCCTAATTAAATCCCTCCAGACCATTGGTTTCTATACCATCTATTTCCGATAGTGAAATACTTTACAGGTAGATCACTCACTCATCAGGAAGATAGACTAAGGCGTACGTTTTTACCTCATAGCTCATAAACTTTGTAAGTTGGGAAATAATCTTTTTTTTTTTTTGAAGAAAAGTATAGGCACAATTTTGATTGCTATTAACACGGCAACCCAATTAATTCTTTTTTTTTTTTTTAGATTTCAAAGAATTTGTAATTATTCCAACCACTTTAAAGAGAAAGAAAAGGACTATTAATGTGGGCATTATTGAAAGAGTATTAACAGCGAGCATCTATGAAACCATCAGTGAGTCCGAATCAAACAGAAAATACCAGGGGGAAATTATATTTGAGCAATATTACCTTAATGAGAAAATGCCTTCCAAGATCTTTTACATCATGTAACAATGGACACGTTTTTTTTTTTAGGCCATACCAAGAAAGGAAATATATGTGTTAGGGAATCTTCAACAGCCCAGCAACTCTCATTTCCCATCTAGCAAACCGTTACAGTGCTTCTTACAAGAAACCGGGTTCAAATGTTTCTAGATATTTCCATCGAGTATGGTCATTGCTGAGAATTCAACTCCAGAGGCCACCCATCCAAAGGATAACAAACCTTCATTTGTTTTCCAGAACTTCTCAAAATACATCAAAGTACAGCCGGTTCCTTCAGTACATTGAATGACACCATGTGCTGCAGCGTCTACCCACAATTTCAAAAGGTATTTTTCTCAGAGAGCTTGTGCTCTTTGCTGTAACATACACTGTTCAAACACTTGAGAACGGGCAGAAAACTAGGATTGATGGAAGTTGGCTAATGGTCCATTGTGAGGCCTAAAACAGGGCCAAATCACACTTTAGTGTAAGGATATATTTTGCTTTGGAACCAAATAAAAATGCAATAAAATACATCATAACTACACTCTCGTCGTTCTCCATCATTTGCAGGCTGCCGTAGGCATAGCAGAAACTTAAAACTGAACCTTACCAGGTCTTGATTTTATTTAGTACAATTTACCGTATGTCTAATAACTTTTATAGGCTTTCCCTCACACTTTCTCTATGTCCAGCTTTCACTGGCGTACATTTCAAATGGAAATACCATTTTTTAAAAACTGTTTTGAATTTTGTTATAGAACTGACCTTATTTTTCACAATCCTGTGAAACTTGCCTTTCTTCCTAGAATTAATCTCTTATTTAATTCTCTGACCTACCATATTTGTCGGGGTATAAGGCGCACCAAGATTTTGAAGAAGTAAATTTAAAAAAACAAGGTTTTTGGACACTGCAGATCTCCCAAACCTTCTGCATGCCTCATTTTTTTTGTGAAAAAAAGGGGCACGCAGAGCCTTTGAGAGGCTTGCACAGTGCTCCTGGGGGCTGGTGGGGACAAAGACAAGCAAAAAAGGCCTGTTTTTTGCTCATTTTTACCCTCCCCGGACCGCACTTTGCAGGCCTCCCAAATCCTCTACACGTCAATTTTTGTGAAGGTTTGGGGAAGCCAAAAATACAGTATTTAGTGTATAAAATGTACCCAGATTTTCACCCTCTTGGGGTGGGAAAGGTGTGCCTTATACTCTGAAAAATACAGTAGATATCTTCAACCTGAGGGCCGCCTTCCACTAGTGGGCCATGAGGGGTTTGCAACTGCTATGGAAATGGCTGGCAAGCACACCTGCACATCTTCACTTGCACAAACAGTGGGTGAGCATGCATGTGTATGTTCCATTGAAGTGAATGGCAGATGTGTGTGCATGCTGCTCACGCACATGGAGCTGCAGGCGTGCACTTGGGAGCCACTTAAGCGGAACCATCCCCTCTCACCTCCAGTCCGCAAAGCCGGAAATGTTGGAGAAGTCGGCCCCAGCGTATGGAACAGTTTTACTTGTATTTGAGTCTAAAGGATACAATACTTTGCATAATATTTACTTCTTTCTTTTTAATTTAATTATTATTAATTAAAAAAAGAAAATATTGATTGTGTGTGTGTGTACATATATATGCACATGTGTATGTATGTATATATGTATATGTGTATGTATACACACACACACACATGCACAGGAATTCTGAATATTGTAAAGTTAGTGCTCAGTATACTGTTGATAAGACATGAATAATTTAAAAAAAACCAAAATATATTAAATTATTTTTACTGTGTAAGTATTTTAATCTCTGGGTTCTTTATCATCAAGTTTAACTAATCCTGCAGGTTGACAATACCTTTCTTCTTTTAATATTTTTTTTAAATTAGATTTTTCAGTTTCTGTTTTTATTTGGCTAATATAGCCTTCTAAGTTTTCTTAATGTTCAGGTAGCATCAGTATATTCCAATTCACAATATTTCCACCTGCAGTTTTGATTCCAGTTGTCATCTCTTCCAAACTTGTCATTCTTGTGATGGTCTTGAAATACAAAGTGAATAGATAAAGGGATAGTGCACATTTCTATTTCAATCTCTTTCCTATTCTAAACTTTTCAGTTTTTGCCAACTTAGTTCTTACCGTGGCTTTTTATTCACTCGAAATGTTCTTTGGAAGATTAAGCCAAGCTAGTAACATTAACATATTTCATATTTTGACATGGAGAGAAGCCAAGATGGCAACACACTAGTAGCTTCTGAAATAAGCTCTTGGATTGCATACTCATTTTGGCATAATCTACATAACCAAAGGTTGCAGTCAATAAAGTGAAGTATATCTCCTTATTAAATTGCTCTCTTCATTATCTATCTAATTATCTATCTGATTTTGTGTCCCACTGCCCTTTCTGAAGGGTGCCTGTTCATTTGACATTTCTCCTTTTATGTATGCTTCTATTCTTCTTCGGCAAATCTTAAGGAAAGTGAAGAGGAACTAAAGAGCCTTTTGATACGGTGAAGGAGAATGCAAAAGTGGGCTTGAAACTCAACGTTAAGAAAACTAAGATCATGGTATCTGGCCCTCTTAATTTCTACCAAACAGATGGGGAAGAAATGGAGATAGTGACAGATTTTATTTTCCTTGGGTCCAAGATCACCACAGGTGGGGACTGCAGCCAAGAAATTAAAAGATGCTTGCTCCTGGAGAGGAAAACTATGGCAAATCTAGACAGCATACTAAGAAGCAGAGACATCACCCTGACAACAAATGTGTGTATAGTCAAGGCTATGGTTTCCCCAGTTGCAATGTATGGTTGTGAAAGTTGGACCATAAGAAAGGTTGAGCACCAAAGAATGGAGGCCTTTGAATTATGGTGCTGGAGAAGATCCTGTGAGTCCCTTGGACTGTAAGGCTATCAAACTAATCAGTCCCAGAGGAGATCAACCCTGACTGCTCTTTAGAAGGCCAGATCCTGAAGATGAAACTCAAATGCTTTGGCCACCTAATGAGAAGGAAGGACTCACTGGAGAAGAACCTAATCCTGGGAAAGATTGAGGGCAAAAGAAGAAGGGGACGACAGAGAATGAGGTGGCTGGATGGAGTCACTGAAGCAATAGGCGTGAGCTTAAATGGACCCCAGAGGATGGTTGGGGACAGGAAGGCCTGGAGGAACGTTGTCCATGGGGTCACAATGGGTCAGACATGACTTTGCAACTAACAACAACAAAGGAAACATTGTCTGTTCCCTTACAGTCCCATTCTTCAGTATATACCAATTTTCTAGTTTTCAGTGCTGCTTCATAGGATAATTAGCCATTTAACTCTCTCTTCTCCTATTGCTGTTTTAAATAGTTCTAAGGGTATTTTATCTCTGCCTGATGCCTTCCTGCCTGCCAGCTGGTCTATTAACCCTTTCACCTCACTTATTAGTGGAGTTAGTTCCCAAATATATTCATTCATTCTCTCTCTCTCCCTCCCTCCCTCCCTCCTCTATTAGGACACCATCATAATTACATTTGCTATGGCTTTGCTAAAAAGTGTTCTCATTTTATTTTGCTATTTTCCTTTATCTGTTGATTTTGGTTTATTTTATTTTATTTTATTTTATTTTTTATCTTGTCCTGCTTGGTGTTCAAAGTCTTATGTCCAATTGCAATAATTATGCCGTTGCCCAAGGCATTCATCCTGCTTTTCCTTGGCTATCATGGGGACTTGTTCAAAAAAAATCATTTGGGCCTTTTTCTCTTTGAAATTTGGGGATTTTCCCCTCCACTTTCGTTTTTATAATGCTTCTTATCTCTCCATGCACCATTTCAAATTCTCTTTCAGGTAAGTCAAATGTAGTGAATCTGCCTTTGCACTATTTTTGACTGCCCATTATCCAAGTGAAATTAATTTTATACATTTAATCTGTAAGTTTGATTCCGATAATTTGTGGTCTGTTACACAATCTTCACCTAAAAAATGTCGTAACTAGATTGTGCTTCTAGAACGTATTTTCCTTTTATGTGCTACGCACGTTCTTCACAACATATTCTGGAGCACATTTTGTCCTTCCAATCTAAAGCACAGCTAGAATAAAATAGATATGAATCTGTCATTTATTAAAATGATAGCTAAGTATGCCCTCAGCAACATTCTTATTGAATATCATTGCCATACCATTCCTTCCTATGGTCTCATTCCTCAAATCAGGACTTCAGATCCATACAAAGAAGGGTGCTTTAGAATGTGTGTAGCCATTTAAAATAAAGGCAGTACATCCTGGCAACTCTTTAAACTAGCTGCATCCTTTTACAAGATCCTGGTTGTCCTGTGCACCTGTAGCACAAGTGGTATTCAACAGGTTCTGACCAGTTCTGGAGAACCGGTAGGGGGAATTTTGAGTAGTTCGGAGAACTGGTAAGTACCACCTTTGTCTGTCCCTGCCCCCATCTATTCTCTGCTGCCCAAATCCCAGCTGAGTCCCCAGGAGATTTTGCAGTAAGCTGCCCCTGGAGTGGGGAAGGAATGGAGATTTTTACAGTATCCTTCCCCTACCATGCCCACCAAGCCAAGCCACGCCCACCAAGCCACACCCACAGAACCGGTAGTAAAAAAAAATTTGAATCCTACCACTGACCTGTAGTGCAATCCCTGAAACAGAAGTATTTGGTTTAAGGAATAGCAGATGAGAGCTATGTGCCTTCATGTGCTCTAATCCCTTCACATTGATGAAAGTGCTGCATAGTCCTATTGAATAGCATACCAGATGAGACTATGATTTAAACTGGCCCATTCTTGCCCACATAAATTTACTTTTTCTTAAAACATTTAATATAGTGCACTTCACTATGCTTTGACAATATTTTACTCCCTCTAGTTTATGCTCTTCACATTCCATATTCTAACTATATGTCCTTGTAAAATAAAGAACTCATTTTTCAATACTGACAGCAACAATGGGCTGGATTTCCTTGGAGCTTTAGCCTGGCCATCTCATCATCTCAGATTTACACATGAAAGCTAAGCATTATTCCACACTCACTACTGGGAAGCCTCACATCCAGACATCTGATCATCAGACATATAAACTTGTCTAATTAGTTCATCGCATCCGTGTGGCGATCTTTGTAGAAGATACAGAAGCGTTTTGGCATATTCTTCCTCCAATTTTGATTGCAGAGTTTGTTTTGGCTTCTTTTACACTTGCAATCCCACCTGCCTTCACCTCTATTATGGATTATTCTTAATCTTAACCCCCCCCCCACACACACACTTTTTATTATACTCCCAGGATAAATTCTTGAATACTGCATCCAGTTTTAGTTACCACATTAAAAAAAAAATAGATGTTGGGACTTTGGAAAAAGTGCAGAGAAAAGCAACTAAGATGAGTAAAGGCTTGGAGATTAAAACATATGAAGAATGGTTGCAGGAGCTGGGCATGGCCAGCCTAGAGAAAAGGAAGACTAGGAGTGACATGATAGCAGCCTTCCAGTATTTGAGGGGCTGACACAAAAAAGAGGAGGGTCAACCTATTTTCCAAAACATCAGAAGGCAAGATAAGAAACAATGGATGAAAACTAATCAAGGAGAGAAACAGACAGGAATTAAGGAGGAAACTTCCTGACAGAGAGGACAATGAACTAGTGGAACAGCTTTGCCTTCAGAAGTTGTGGGTGCTTCATCACTGGAGGCTTTTAAGAAGACACTGGACAGCCACGTGTCTCAAATTATATTGGGTCTCCTGCTTGATCAGGGGTAGTTGGACTAGAAGACCTCTTAGGGTTCTTCCAGCTCTATTCTGATTTGATTTGATTCTCCTTGAGAGTTCATGCTTTTGCCAGCCTCATTCTTAACGTCATTGAACCTACTGGTCCTTTGCCCCACATCAAGGGAATAATTCCTGGGGAAGGGAATTTTGAAAGGTGTCTAACATATTCACTGCACAACAGATCGATATACTAATCGTTCAGTAAACTAAACTCACAAGATCTGAGGTGATTCAATAGTCTATGCATAGGAACGTAAATTATTTTATTAACAGAGACAAGGAAACAAAACTCTCACAAATAATAAAAAAGCATGTCTCAAATCAAGTACATGATAGAGAAAAAAACTAATCAGGATTACAAAATTGCATAAATAAAAAGCCTCAGAAAAAGTGAGTGGAAAGAGCATGGTGCTTAAACCCCTTTTCCTGAACCTACACCGAAATCTAAGTTTTTTTTTTCTTTAAACACTTTGGGTTTAACTTTGGGTAATACAGTTTCAGTAATATGCTCCAGTAAAGCATATGTTTTCACCAAAGCATGAATATGTACAAATGACTAATAGTAGACATATGGGAATAAGCAACTGGTTGGATATGGTATGTATTTCTTGTACAAATCACAGAGGAAACATCCTTATTTAATTATACTTCTGTATTATTAGGTTTGCTCTCATATGCTCTTTTTCAGCCGTTGCCTATTAGAAATGAACTTTTTTATCATTAATTCTATTGTCATTATTTTCTTTATTGCCATTAATTTTCATCCTCCATCTGTTAAGATAACAATGACTGGTTTTAAAATTAAAACACTTATCTCTATTACAGCCTCAAAAAAAAGGGGGGGGAGATAATCATAACAATAAATCACAAATTTGCAATCTGCACTAATTACAATAATGGTGACAATAGTGGCATTTTATTATGCCCCTTCAACCATCCCAGTTGGATAAATACAAATTAAATTGACTAATGTCTAGTCTCACAGTGTGAAGCATGGTGTGCTACCTTCCCTGATGATGCCTTTGAACAATCCTAGAAAACTCGCCTAGGGCTGGTAGAAGATGGGTGTAAAATTATTTCCGTGCTTTCAGAAATTTAAAAAAAATCATGCATCCATGCCTAAAGAAATAAATAAAGCTATTCTGCAGGTTTCACATGCAGTGAAATACAGCTGTTGTATCAACACCCCAGATGTTTACCATTGAGCCTTGGTGGCTCAGTGGTTAGATTGCAGTACTACAGGCTACTTCTGCTGACTGCCTGCAATTTGTCAGGTTGAATCTCGGCATGCTCAAGGTTGACTCAGCCTTCCATCATTCCGAGTTGGGTAAAATGAAGACTCAGATTGTTGGGGACAATATGCCGACTCTGTAAACCACTTAGAGAGCACTGTAAAAGCACTATGAAGTGGTATATGTCTAAGTGCTATTGCTTTTGAGAAATGAACCAAACTAATAATCTCTTTTCTATCGTCTATATATAGCACATTTATACTAATATTCTTCATCATACAGAGCAAATATGATCGACATCTATATGGAGAATAGACATTCTCCACAGTTAACAAGAATCCAACATATCTAGACAGCATCCAGTTGCATGTCCCTAATTTTTACTGATTCAGAAATGGCTCCAAGCAGGAGTCCTTGAAATTCTGCCTATAGCTAAAGAGGTCAAGAGCTGATCTGAGGGATCTGATGAATGGAAAATACATAAATACAGAGCCACAATATTCCACCCTTGAATATAATCTTATTTTGCTTCGTGGAAATGTCTATGTCAGCTCCGACTTACATCCTACCTCCACAAGCTGAAGAAACACCTGCTAACAATCCATGTAAGTTGGAGCTGTTTATTGCCCATGTCTATAGACTCCATGGCATCCCCAAAGGGATAATTTCAGACAGAGGATTGCAATTCACTGCCTGGTTCTGGCATAGATCCGTGGCAATGGTGGGGTCTTCACAGGGACTTAGTACAGCCATCCAGCCCACAACAAATGGTGCAGCAGAGAGGGCAAACACAATGGTGAAGTGCTATTTGAGATGTTATGTCCAGTACCAACAGACCGATTGGGCTGAACTCCCCCACCCCGTTGCAGAAGTTGCATATAACAATGCAGTGCACAAAAGTATGGGGTTTACCCCATTTCATGTGGCTACAGGGCAGGAATTCGTCCCAAGTGTGCCCAGATGACACGACCTCACAAGAGTGGATAGCCCGGATGCAAAAAGTTTGGAAAGTGGTGAGGGATGTGTTATGTCACTCTTTTGCCACATATAAAAAGAGTGCTGATAAAAGGCGGAAGGCGCAAGGATCTTTCCATGTAGGCCAGAGGGTATACCTCTCCAGTAAATATCTCAGGCTGCCATTGCCATGTAAGAAACTTGGGCCCAAATTCATTGGGTGTTTCCTAATCGTACAAGTTATTAACCCGGTCACAGTGCAGCTAAGACTCCCCCCTCTATTGGGGAAAACACATCCAGTCTTCCGCTGCAGCCTGCTCCGATCAATTCAGGCCTCTGATATCAGAGGAGACCTGCTACGGCTGCCAGCCCCAGTTACTGTAGAATGGGGAACAGCACTATATAGTGCAAGATATACTAGATTCGAGGTGGCACAGGGGAAATACCTTATTTTATGGAAAGGTTACCCCTTGTCAGAGGCATCTTGGGTTCATAGCAAGGACTGTAGGGCACCCCACCTGGTAGCGAGATTCTACTGCAGACATCCCACAAAACTGGAGAAAAGGGATCCTTCAACTCCTAACTAACTGTAATTCGTAGCTCCCCAGATGCTGCCTCTGTGGTAGGGGGCTGCCAAGACTTACCATCCCACTTCCACAAGCTGAAGAAACTCCTGCTAACAATCCATGATTAATTGCCGGGTGGTTTTCGCTCTAGGTCACAAGATGATGGGTGTGCGCACGGGCGGGGTGTGATTTATCTTAATTACCAATTTATGTAGCTATAAAAGGTGGTGGGAAGCATAGGGTGGCAGCTCTGACAATTTATTCATGGCCTTAGTGCTTTGTTGGTCAGTTCGTGCCAAAGGAAGAATACAAACTGCATTTACAAACCATTTCTGTGTTTGGCTGGTTTCATTAACCCTTTGGAACCTGACAGTCTAGGGATTTCAAATAAGGCAGACTGGAGACAGAGCGTCATTTTCAAAATATAGATCAAGTCTAATTAGTTCTCATACTTAGTTGGAAATTTGATTTCCCACTGTAATCAGGAATAATACAATATGTAGACAGAGGTTTAATCTTGAGGTGATATCAAAGATGCCTATTATCAAAGATAATAGCAAAGCCACAAATAGAATTAAGTGGGATTGAGATTCAACAAAGAGTGAGCAAAACTAAGGTTTTTCTTGTCTGTTCTCCCTCTGTCTTATACTAACCTCCTAAACAATTTTTTCTGATATCAGAACCCTTTGGAACAATGGAGAAGAGGCAGGGGAGATGGAAACAGTGGGAAAATGAGAAGAATTCAGCCAATCTCTTTAACACAAAGGTACAAGCAAGTCTTTTTACTTTTATTTTCATTTATGATCATATGTAGTCTAAATGCATGCAACAAAGGAGCTCATCCCCTCCCCAACTGCCAGAATTAATGGCCAGATATTTGAAATATAGTAATATCTTTTCTACAAGCAAGAAGTCAGCAATGTCAGAACCTCCCCTTCCCCTCTGCATAAATTAAAAAACAAAGACTGTCTTGTCCAATGTTCATGAGGGTGAGAAAGAGAGTCAGCACCACAAGTCCCTAGAAGGAGAAGAACAATCATTCTGTCATTAATATGACTTTCTGAAAATGAATTGGAACATTGGGAAGAGTCTTTGGGAGTGACAAGAGTAGTTAAAGGCACCAAGCTAGAAACTGGAGGCTGTGAGTTCTAGTACCATCTTGGATGCAAAACCAGCTGTGTGACCTTGAGGCAGTCACTGTGTTTCTTCCCAAAGATTCTGGCAATGGCAAATCACTTCAGAAAATGTTGCCAAGAAAATGACCAGGGCTTATTCAGGCAATCACCAGATATCTAGAGTAACTTAGGCTTTGGCCTTTTTTTTTTCAGTTTTAAAAGAAAACCGACATGTATATTTTAACAACCACTTTTTTTTTTGGTTCTATCTAATGAAAATCAGGGAGGGATGGTGAAAAAAAAAAACTACATTTTTTTTGCCAAAATCTTTTGTCTACAACAGGGGTCCTCAAACTTTTCAAACAGGGGGCCAATTCACAGTGCCTCAGACTGTTGAGGGGCCAGACTGGCTGGCTGGCTGGCTGGCTGGCTGGGTGTGGCTAAGTGGTAATGTGGCTGGGTGCGCATGGCCAATTTAGCAGTACATTAAACAATACACACAAATTAAACTTTCATTTGTTATGCTCCTGGGGATGGAAAGCAGGTTAGTGAAAGGATGTGGCTGCCTTGGGTGGCGTATCTCTCTCTCTCTTTCCCTCCTTCTCTCTCTCTCTCTCTGGGGAGTCCAAAAACGGGCCCATTTTTGGCCTCCTCAGCCTCCAGAACTATTCTGTCATGTAAACACTGGCCCATTTTTTGCCTCCTGAGGCCTCCACGCATCTCATTTTTGGCCTCTGAGGCCTCCAGCACCATTCTGCCACTCCAAAATGGCTCCATTTTTAGCTTCCTGAGGTCTCCACACATCCCTTTTGTGGCCTCCTCAGCTTCTAGAAGGTGGGTGGAGGCCGATGGGTAGGTGTGGCAATGTGGTTGGGGCAGCCTTGTACTCCATTGCGAGCCAGATTAATGGCTTTGGCAGGCTGTAGTTTGAGAAACCCTGGTCTACACTTTCCAGTACATCCAACTATTCTGCACCAAATTGTGTATTTGGAAAAACAGCAAACAATGCAGTGAATATTTTGTTAAGTACATATTACAATCGCATCGCATCACACAGGGAACAAACTGCAAATAAATGAAGTTCTAACAGTTCTTTTTGGGTGTGAATTCTTCTCAGCCTATCCATGAAGTAAAACACATCTTCACATGAATTTACCAGACTGCAACTGACAGAACAGCATTTTCTCTTACACATATTTAAGGGAGAGAAAAATACGCACCATTAAATGACCTGGACATAATATGATGCAGCCAAATAAGCTGAAAAGAAAATTGAAAAGAACAGCTAGTGTACATAGGTAACTTTTACACACTTGGCTTAGTTTTCCTTGGTGGTTTTTTTTTCACATTTATAAAGCTGCCCAATTTCTTGATGATGCTTGACGGTCCATATATGATAAGCTGAGAGAAAAGGAAGATGGTTATGTTGTGAAAAGGAAGATGGTTATGTTGGGGAACTGAACCCATAACACAGAGAATCACATTCCAACCTAGCTCAAAACCTCACAAAAGAACCAAATCTTCAGGGCCGATTTAAAGGACAGCAAGACCGGGACTGTCTGAATCTCTGGTTGGAGGCGTTGGATGATGGGCAGAGCCTATAGCATTTGACCCTGACTGATCTAACATGATGGGCAGAAACAAGGGAGATAGGCAACCCCTCCAGTGATTAGATTGTGCCGTGTTCAATTACATGTTGAATTACACCGAGAAAACTATTGTTAGCCAGTGCAGTTTATGAAACCAAGTTGTTTAAATGGGTATCTTGCAGAGGTGAGTTCCTACCAGTTCGCACCAGTTCAGTAAAACTGGTTCATCAAATCTACCGAACTGATTAGAAGAGGTTCTACCAGTGGACCCGGAAAGCAGGCCACACCTACAAAAGAGGCTCCAAAAAATTTTGAAACCCACCACTGACACACACACACACACACACACACAAAAACAGACTCACACAGAGAGGGAAAGAGAAAGAGAAAGAAAGGAAGAAAGAGATAAAGAAAAAAGAAAGAAAAAGTGAGAGAGAGATGAAAGAAAAAAGGGAAAAGGGACAGAGAGACAAAAGGAAGGAAAGAGAGAGAGAGAGAGAGAGAGGGAGGGAGAGAGAGAGAGAGAGAGAGAGAGAGAGAGAGAACACATGGCCGGCAAGCCACTCCCACCAGGTCATATGGCTGGCAAGCCACTCCCACAAAGGAGGCCACACCCACAGAGTAGGTTCGAAAATTTTTTGAAACCCACCACTGGTATCTTGTAACATACCCATAACTGGTATCCCCACATTCTTGACTTCGTTTTCCCCAATACATGTTTAAGAATAGAAATTTCCAGCTCATTCAAGCCAATCAACAAGAGAACCAATCAGCTACTCAGAATTTTAAATATAACTCCAAATGAACAACCAGTAGTGGATTAAGGCTCACAGCTGCCCTAAGCACTGACAAATCTTGGTGCCCCCTTATTTGTACATGCAGTACAAATCTTCATTGTTTTTTTCTTTCTTTCTCAACTTTGTAGTACCCAGTTGGGCCTGGTGCCCTAAGCGCGTGCTTAGTCTGCTTAATGGTTAATACACCACTGGGAACAATCAATTACATGACCAACTGACCACACTGGCACACAAGACAAGCTAAGGAGAAGAGGACAAGAAAATCCTGCTGCTGATGTTACCTAGTCTGGTAATGAAACCTTCAGAAACTAAATTGAAGCAAGCTTGGAGAGCACACCATTGCCAAAATCTAAAGCCTGAGCTACAAGTATTTTCTATTATTTCACTAGGGTATCTAGATAGGGCAGCATAACCAGGGTAGGACTCCCTTCCCCTTTCTCATGCTATTGCTAATATACCCAGTCAGGTGAGTGGAAGGGAGGTAGGGTAAGAGAGCCCTACGGTAAGTGACAGTGTGAAAATTCTACTTTTTATACTATTCGACAAACTCTTTGTCTCCCATCCACTTGCATATAACCTTAAAGTTGAATACCTTTCACTTCACAGAGATGAGCCAATGTTCTTAGACAGCACTGTCAAATATGCCACCCTGGAGGCTTCAGCTGGAAAGAACACACTACAGCATGCATCACCCCCGTGCTCTTAAAGAAGGCGAAGGGAAAGCCTATTCAGCTGACTCTCCTTTCATAACTGACATGTAGAAAACAAAGAGGACTCCTGGTTGTTGTTGTTGTTGTTTCCTGACAACTCTGAGGTGAAATCCAAGCAATTTCACCATCAAGGTCCTTGGATCTGGAAGATATGAGTCTTGGCTAATAGAAAAGAGACTATAGCCAATCAATAGCATCACACACAAAAATAGCTTAATTGGGAGTCATCAGTCTTAGAATAACAGAGTTGGAAGGAACCTTGGAGGTCTTCTAGCCAACCCCCTATTTAGGCAGGAAACCCTACACCACTTCAGACAAATGATTGTCCAACATCTTCTTAAAAACTCCCAGTGTTGGAGCATTCACAACTTCTGGAGACACTGATTAATTGTTCTAACAATAGGGAAATTTCTCCTTAGTTCTAAGTTGCTTCTCTCCTTGATTAGTGGCAACCCCTGATATACTGGAACACTGCTATCCTGTCTCACCTAGTCCTTCTTTTCATTAAACTATACATACCCAGTTCCTCCATCATCTTTGTTGCTCTTTTCTGCACTCTTTCTAGAGTTTAAATATCTTTTTTTTTTTACATTGTGGCAACCAAAACTGAGTACAATATTCCAAGTGTGGCCTTGCCACATGTCTTCTTTCCCTCAGAACCACTCAAATTGGAAGATGAACATTGTCACAATCTTCTCAGCCTCACAGACTTAGGGGTATGATTGAAGAAAGCCTTAAAGTGTAAAAAGAGCTGGTCTAAAAGTTACTTCCTAATCCTCTCAAAGTTGTCCACCCCCTACTTGTTGAACTTTTGTTATTGTTGCATTTTATTTATCTAAAAAAAAGAAAAAAAAAAGCAACTGGGTGACCATGAGCTGGGCATTCAGTTTATTTCACATGTTGTTGTGGGCAAAATAAGAACAGAAAAGTGTGTTGGATATGTTCACTGCCTTGAGTGATTTGTAAAAATAATCAGGTGGCATGCAATTGAATGAATGAATGAATGAATGAGAATGAATGTTCTGTCAGTATGACCAGTTTACATTCAAATATAAATTAATATATTTCAGTTTTTATAAATAGTTGTAAATGATTGAATAGATAATTCCTTAGTTTTATTTATTTTTAATCAATATGTTTATTTTAAAAAGCTGCAGATAATTTTTTTCCAATCCACTGTAGGGGTGAGTCTTCCTGAAATGTTCATTGCGGCTCTCAACCACAAGGATTAGCATAAAGTAGGGCTCAGTCAATTTTATGGTCTGAGATAGAAAGGTAAATGCTTCTCCATTCTATTTCACCAATCAAGTAGCATAATACTCAAGACTGCCAAACAATTTGAAAGCAAAAAAAAAAGGTCCACAAAACCCTCTCTAAGAAGTAAATATTTGTTATTCCTTATGAAAACTAAAATCAACTGACCAGCTGCCTCACTCTGCCCAGTGCTAGAGCTAAATTAATATGATAGTATTGAGAAAATTTGAGCTACAAGCATTTCTTCTCACGTTACTTAGTGTAGCATTCTGTTAATCTTCACAATAATATTGGCAATCTTTTATTGCAAGCTTATTCTTGAATATTTTCATACATGAGACTTAAAGAATTACTAGCTTTGATCAGTTTTAGTGCCCATGCAAACCCTGTATTGGCTACAATGAGAATTGGCATTACGAATATTTCTCTGACTTTTTTTCTCCACTTAGTACCATGATGTGAAAACCAATTTGGTATAGAGGTTAAGACACTGGGTTAGAAACCGGGTGACCATGAATTCTAGTTCCACCTTAGCAGAGGTGGGTTCCTGTCATTTCTAACCTCTTCTATAGAAGAGATTCCACAAATCTACAGTGCTGTTTAGAACCGGTTGCAGCTCCCTCCCCCTGCCCGTCTGCACATCATCAAGATGAAGAGCGAGAGGAGGAATTCAGGAGTTGAAGTCCACAAGTCTTAAAGCTATCAAGTTTGAACACCCCCTGGGATTTTTTTTCTAAAGGGTTAGGGATGCAAGGGTCTTGTAGCTTGACAGCTTTAAGACTTGTGTGCTTCAAATGCCAGAGTTTCTGAGCCAACATTTTGGTTGCTAAGCAAGAGCGTTGTTAAGTGAGTTTCACCACATTTTACAAGTTGGCCATGCCCACCCAATCACACGGCTGGCAAGCCACTCCCACAAAGCAGGCCACACCTACAGAAGAGGTTCTTAAAAAGTTTGCACCTTAGGCACAAAGCCAGCTGAGTGACCTTGGGCCAGTCACTTTCTCTCAACCCTAGGAAGGAGACAATGACAAACCATTTCTGAAAAAAAAATACTAAGAAAACTGCAGGGACTTGTCCAAGTAGTCTGCAAGAATTGTACATGGTTGAACAAAACTTTTAAAAAATATCATAAGGCTATGGACTAAATTAAACCCCATTCACAGAAACATTCTTCAATTCCAATAGAAGGAAAGGAAGCAAGGGGGATCAAAAGATAATAGAGCTATGGATGTGAACAAATCAGTGGTGGGTTTCTATTATTTTTACTATCGGTTCACTCGTGGGCGTGCAACATCCAGGTGGGTGGGCGGAGCCTCCCGCCACCACTACTACCCGATCTGGGCAGAACCAGCAGGAACCCATCTCTGCAACAAATGTATTTCTATACATTTAAGATTAATTTCTGAAGAAAGAGGATTAGTAGCACCATAAGGCTTAAAATAATTCTTCCTTCGGGTAGGTTTCTAATCTGAATGTAATAGCTCCATGGGTCAAATGTTTTCTTTCATTACAAATGAAAAGTCTCCTTACTTCACTCCTAATTTCATCTTCCTTATTAAAAAGGGTCATATATTTTTGTAAATATAAGAGTCAAAGGTGACTTGTGCAGAATCCTAAATAACAATTATTCCATTTTTAATTCCTTAAACTTACAAACATTTTGATTTCTTAAATTATTTTTAATTTAAATTTATTTATAAATTTAACTTACATTTATTTTTAGGATAAAGCAATCAACAGACATAAATCACAGTTGTTAAGGTTCTCCCCCCCCCCACACACACAAAAAGCCCCTACGATTGGTAAATTGTAGTTGTTAAGATGCATGTTTTTGACAACTATGCTAGTCAGGCTTTACAAATAGAATATATTGTTACGCAGTGATTATTTCCAGATGTTTATGTCATCCCTT
Organism: Thamnophis sirtalis; assembly: GCF_051295495.1. Classification (NCBI taxonomy): domain Eukaryota; kingdom Metazoa; phylum Chordata; class Lepidosauria; order Squamata; family Natricidae; genus Thamnophis; species Thamnophis sirtalis. Next base: position 134,685,440 of record NW_028261385.1, on the reverse strand, counting down.
GGATAGTTGCCAGAGGCAGAGTGGTACTACGGATCTAAAACTCTAGCCTTTAATTTATACAATTAAAGTGGTTGTGAAATTATCATTTCACAATGCAAGTACACAAGAGCTACAAGTACATACTTCAAAGGGACCTTGAACGGCGTCATCCATTTCTTTTCCCATTAGTAAATCATTTTAGTAAGTTGAGAGAGTGGACTAAACAGAACGGACTACTTTTTCTTCTGGTAAGAAGATAATCTTGTGAGTGGAAAAAGGACTCATGTTCTCTGCTGTACCATCAGAAAAATGTCCCCCTGATAATCAAGGCATGTTGTGTAGAAAATAATAATAATAACCTAAAATGCTGCATGAGAGCTAAATAGCTTGAAATAGATCTATACTAGTCTCTCTTTATTTCTTTGTCAGTAAAATATAAATTGAACACAAAAATAGTTTTCTGTGAAAGTGACTGCCTGCGAAGGCTCCTGGATTGGGGTTCAAAGGTGAAATGCTCCATCCCATAATTGGGTGGATCTGGTTGCCCTGACAAAACCACAATCTTTCCCCTGGTATAGCAAGCAAACTTAGATTTATATACCACTTCATGGTGCTTTACAGCCCTCTCTAAGCAGTTTACAGTCAGCCTATTGCCCCCAACAATCTGGGTCCTCATTTTACCCAACTCAGAAGGATGGAAGGCTGAGTCAACCTTGAGCCTGGTGAGATTCAAATTGCAGGCAGCCAGCAGAAGAATCATGCAGTACTGCACTCTAATCACTGAACCACTGTGCAGTGGTTAGAGTACATACCTAAGACTTTACTCCCATAATTGAGTAGACCAGGTTGCCCTGATAAAACACACCTAAAATGCTGCACTACTACATTGGCATCTTTGGAAAGAGTGCCTTGTAGTGGCCAGCACCCTTCCTTCCATTCCTTTTTCATTTCTTTCTTTTTCAGTTTTTGAGGCAGCTGAGTTAGCAGGATCCATAATCATCTATAAAAAGAGGAAGCCTTCTGGTTGAGTGTGTTGGGGGCAGATGTGCTTCTCAGTGGTGGAGAAAGTGAAAACATTGCAGATAAGAGCCAAGGAAAGCAAAAGATGGCAGGATACAATTGCCTGGGCAAGGGCCTGGGTAATAGAGGCATGAAATAGACTGGTTTAGGAACACAAACAGGTGCAAACTGAGAAGCGGGGCAGAGCCCAACAATTACAACAACTTCAGCTGGAGCTCTAATAGCCAGTCAATACTGTGAAGAAAATCTTCTCCTTCCCAACCAGAGACCAAAGTTTGCTTAAAATCTCTGCAGTGGCTCAGAGCAGATTCAGCTAATTCTGGGGTTAAAAGTCTAAAAAGGTCCATACTGTTAGGTAAGCTCTCCATTGGGAGAGCGAGTATGTTCAGAGAAGCGTTGTTAGAGTTGTGTTGGAGAACACACAAACCAGCATACAGACTTTTACAGAGACACTGCAGTTTAAATAGGCTTTTACTTACCATTTTCCAACAAGAACCTGCCACATTGCCGGACGAGGTGACCCTGCAATATTCTTGTTATCCTTTCATTTCAACTTCACAGTTTTCAAGGACCTTTAAAGGGAATGGAGGAATGGCAGCTAGGAAAATCTGGAAATTGGGTTTGATTTGTTTTTTGGTTTCATACATTCAACTTTCCATTAAACATTCCCATCTTAGGAGTCTCTCATATTTTTTGGGGGAAAACCAATAAATACATTCACACAAAAACATGTACTGGGAAACATGGAAAAGGAGGAGGTCATTTACTTGATTTCCATTTTGCATTATTCTATGAAATCCACAAACATATACATATACATATATAGAGCCGAGGTGGCGCAGTGGTTAAATGCAGCACTGCATGCTACTTCAGCTGACTGCAGTTCTGCAGTTCGGCTGTTCAAATCTCACCGGCTCAGGGTTGACTCAGCCTTCCATCCTTCCGAGGTGGGTAAAATGAGGACCCGGATTGTTGTTGGGGGCGATATGCTGACTCTGTAAACCGCTTAGAGAGGGCTGAAAGCCCTATGAAGCGGTATATAAGTCTAACTGCTACTTCTAGAAAAGAACAGAACTGGTTTAAATTTTGGAAAAAAATATATTTCACCAGCTTTCCTAAATTGAATACTAACAGTATTAAGGCGTGTCCTGGTTTCATATCTCTAAGTGAACCGACAGAACTACAAATAAGAATGTTAGCATTCACATGAGGGGGATGGGTTTTTTTTAACAGTAAAGCACATTATAGGTTTATGGTCTATATTTCATAGCAACATAGAAAGTTCATTTATATTGCAGTTAACAAATAAGCAGAGGCATCATAGTTTAAGAAAATGATGTCATTGGCAGTAAGCCCCACATGAGCTTCTAAGTAGAATGGCACCTGACATTTCTAGTTTTCGACTAACTTTCCCCCTAAGGAATGAGGCATGGCTTATAGTTCCATTATCTGCTCTGATTGTTGCAGTTTACCAGGGTTCTTCCCTGTCTTAATTGAAGATAGCAATAGCACTTAGACTTATATACTGCTACACAGTGCTTTACAGCCCTCTCTAAGTGGTTTACAGAGTCAGCATATTGCTCCGAACAATCTGGATTCACATTTTACCAAGCTCAGAAAGATGGAAGGCTAGGTCAACCTTGAGTCGGTGAGAATTGAATTGATGGCAGTCAGCAGTATTAGCCTGTAGTTCTGCATTCTAGCCACTGCACCATTCAAGATACAGTATCCTGGAATTGATCGCATGTACAGGTAGTGCTCTACAACTGAACCTTCTTCCCTATCATGATGGCAATCTTTTCTATACTTGCCCATTTTCTATGCCTGCCAGATCCATGGGTCAACTAGTCCTTTACAATTCCCTTCTTTTCCTCATACTAATAACCCTAACAACACCCTTCTTTTGGCACCATTCAGCTGAACCAACCTATTCCTAGCTTCCCGTCTTGTTATTAAGTCCCTATCTCCCATTGTCTTCCAGCCTTTATTCTGAATTCCGATACTAATTTTGTCTCAGGCTCACCGGTAGGATTTGTTTTACATGGAACAGTAATTCTTTTCCATCCCAAGAGATGAGACCAAATTGCATAGATTGTCTTAATTTATGAGCTGCATTCAGGTGGGAAAAATACCTAAGACCCAACCCTTAAATGCAAATATATGCTCGACACAATTGAAATTTTCCAAGGTCTAAGGCTAAAAGTGTGTTGTTTTCCATTTGCTCACAACAGAAGGAAGCCTTCTGAGATTATCTGGGTTGATTCAGTGCATAACAGAACCAGTTAGCGCTAGATTAATTTGCGGTTTAATCACAGGTTCCAATCTTTCAGTGACTTAAAGATTTCAGAATCAATATTTAATAAAGATAATGCTTAGTATGCTCTTCACAGAGTGAATCCTTTATTCCCACCTTTCTGCAATACCTTGATTAGTTTTGTTGCAAAAAGAGAACATGGGTGATGGAACATTTTATGTCAGGTATGTAAAATGCATTAGAGGCTTGTAGACCCTTCACTGTATCTGTTAGTAATATAAAGTTAAATTCCCCTTGAATATTTTTTAAAAGCATCCCTAAGAATAAAAGTTATTAAACAGGAAACACATTAGCAAGAGTGCAATGCATTTTCCTGTTGCTAGATATGCTCAAGTGGAGGCTCAACAATCATCTGGAAGATGATATAGCCAGGCTTCCCCAAAAATAAGACCAGGTCTTATATTATTTTTGCTCCAAAAGATGCATTAGAAGTTATTTTCTGGTTAAGTCTTATTTTTGGGGAAATACAGTACTAATTGTGTCCCTCTGGCTGATGATCTTAACTGGAGTTTATTTTGGGGGTAGGGCTTATATTATGAGCATCCTAGAAAATCATGCTAGGGCTCATTTTCTGGTTGGGTCTTATTTCCAGGGAAACAACAATATAACTGTATTATATAGTTTATATGTAGCCCAAGACAATTCCTCTTCACTCAATGTGGCCTAGGCCAGTCAAAAGGTTGGATACCTGTTCTGACCCCCGTCCTCTGTCCAGGAACGAAAGCCGAGACAAACGTAAATGAAAATGTTTTTTAATAAGTCCAGATTTTGTTGGCTGAAAGCCAAATAAACAAAGAGATAAGCACTTTAGCAGCAAGTCCTACAAACCTTGGCAGCAATGCAAACAAACTCTGGCAGCAATCCAGCCTGCCAAGTTTGTTTCTCGTTAGTCCCTAATGTTGACTTCTGCAAGAAAGGCGTGGCACAAGCAGTCTCTTTTATAATCGGGAGAGGAGCTTAATGAGCATCAGCTGAGTGTAATTACAGGAGGTAATTACGTAGTTGTTCTTGACGCCGAGTAGCCCTTTGACGGCGTGCATCCCGGAACAACTCACAGGTGGTTTCTGGATCACTCTCTCTTGTCTCCTCCCCACTGATCCAAGGCTCAGGTGCCACATGGTGGCCAACCAGTCTCTCTGCGCCCTGCTCGGAGTCGGAACCCTGTCCAGGGTCCTCCACATCCTCCAGGGCCGACTCATAAGGCCCCTCTCTGTCGGAGTCTGGTGGCAGCTCCAACGGCTCCTGCCGGGCCACAACAGATACCCATAGTGTAAACTGAATTCTTGCACTCAGCACAAGCTGGACTTAACAGTCCAGCCCTTTCCCCCTATATTGTGACTGAGATTCCAATCTCACTTTTTGGGGGGCCACCCTCTGCCAAGATAAAAATTGACAGGCTCTGTCTTGATGTATTTAGTAGAGCAGTCAAATTATTGTTACTTTGGCAGCCTTTTAAGATATAAGATATATAAATATTCTACTAGTTTTACTAACACCTGCCTTCATTTTGTTTGTTTTTTGTTGTTGTTGTTTTAGAATATTTCCTTTATTCTTGTTCAGTACTATGAGGAATGGGTTTTTATATTGGAAAACCAGTTTGAGGAATCTTTATGAGCAGCAAAAGAAGACATGTTTCTGTAAATAAAATTAAAATAAATACCATAAAAATTGTAGAACAACCATTCAGCAATAGCAATAGCAATAGCAGTTAGACTTATATACCACTTCTTAGGGCTTTCAGCCCTCTCTAAGTGGTTTACAGAGTCAGCATATCGCCCCCAACAACAATCTGGGTCCTCATTTTACCCACCTCGGAAGGATGGAAGGCTGAGTCAACCCTGAGCCGGTGAGATTTGAACAGCCGAACTGCAGAACTGCAGTCAGCTGAAGTAGCCTGCAGTGCTGCATTTAACCGCTGCGCCACCTCAGCTCTATATACTCTGCCTTTAAATATACTCAGAATATACTCTGCCTTTAAATGAGGTTGAATGCACAAAGGTCAAGGAAGGGACCTCAGTCAGGTGTGGAATTGGCCTTGGTTTTGTTTACAAGGATTGTCTCATAGTTCTCAACATTTCTATCTTAAGTCTATAGTCTAGTTCTATCTAGTCTTCTACCTTGAGCTGAAGTGGTACAGCGGTTAGAGTGCAGTACTGCAGCTACTTCTGCTGATCACCGGCTGCCAGCAGTTTGGCAGATTGAATCTCACCAGACTCAAGATTGACTCAGCCTTCCGTCCTTCTGAAGTGGGTAAAATGAGGACTCAGATTGTTGGGGACAATATGCTGACTCTGTAAACCATTTAGAAAGGGCTGTAAAGCACTATGTAGTGGTATATAAATCTAAATGCTAAGTCACACCAAACATGCTATCAAAGATGCCAGGTTCCCTCGTATTTGCCTTCATTCAGGCTACATTGCCTGCATTCCAAAACCTGTCCAAAAAGAAGAGATGTTCCATGGAGCCTCAGGAAATGAAAATCAAATTAAATTTGTTGGTTCTCTTATACCTATAATATAGGTTCCACAACCTCTGACTCCAAACATTAAACATAATATCTGACCAAAGGGGAAGGACTTTATCATATTTTAGGAACTGACCCATGCTTTCAGAATTTTAGCTCTATAATTGAACACAAAGGGTTTAGAAACATACGTCTTTCCATCAAAATGAAACTAGCTTCAATATGTTGACAAGAATGCAGATTTATTTTCAGGAGACAGCACGCTCTAAATTTAGCAAGACCCCTCTTGAGCGCCACTAAATGTGGATGAAGAAACTGACATGAAGCTAATAAGAACTGAAGTTAAGACAGAGATTGTCTCATGGGTGAGATACTTTGAGTTACTGCTGCTCTGTCAATTTTCAAATATTTGTTAGGGCTTTTTTTTTTAAAGAAAGAAGTTCTACCCATTCATAGAATATTGAAAATTAATATTTTGAAAATGTAATTTTAGATAGTTTAAAGGCCACGATCCAGGGGTGAGTTGCTGCCAGTTTTACTTCTATTCTTCATGCATGCACATAACAATTTACAGTGAACTCTGCACAGGCAGTCACTAAAAACCAAAATGGCGGCAGCCCGAGGCAGCGAGGGAACTGGTTCAGGAGCGTGACAGGCTCTGCCACAATCCTATGCCGCTATGGTTAGTCTTCACATCAGGCATGGCTGAAAATTGTCAATTGTCCAAATGATCAACCCCCTAGGTTTAGATTTGACTTATTCAATGAAAAGCTCACAGACTCATCTAGAAAAATCTGTCTCTATACAGCAGATAAGAATAAAGCCATATATTGCCAGAAGATTTGCCTACTGTAGTATGCACAGATTGTGGGCTTTATACATTCACATGGGGGGGGGATGGTGAAGTGGTGGAGACAGGCAGGCAGATAAGTCTGAACATCAGGCTTTAGATTCCAAGATTTTTCTTTCTCCTGTCTTTTGGAGTCAATTAATTAACTTGGTCATTCATCCAATGGCCTTGAAAGCAGGGGTGGGCTTCAAAAATTTCAGCAATGGTTCTCTGCCTGCTTTCTGGGTGGGCATGGCCTACACTGCTATGGGGATGGGGTGAGATTTTCATCTTCCGCAGGCTCTGGAGGTTTTTCTCAAGCCTTTGAGAGACCAAAAACTGCTTTCCCCAGGAACGTCCGGAAGGTCAATTTTTTCCCCTTCCCTGTGAACCCTGCACTTGCCTTGCATCCAAAATGAGCTGCATGGAGACTCCTGGGAGGGATGGGAGGAGCCAGCCAGGGGTGGGATTTGGAGGTCCTCCAAACTGGTCATAATTTTACTGTTTTCCCCCAAAATACGACCTGTCCTGAAACGAATGTCTTGCCACATTTTTTTGCTTGGGCAAAAATATAAGCCCACCCCTGAAAATAAGCCCCCTGGACAGTGCTCTTCAGCCATGCAGAGCACCTCTCACCAACCTAGTGGTATCCCAAAGGCGCCAAGCCATGGGAGCTGGGGGGAAGGCACTTATGTTGCTTGGTGCCTTCTGGATACCGCTAGGTTGGGGAGTGGAGTTCTGCCTGGCCAGAAGGGGGAGTTGCCGGGCGGCTGCTCCCTTGTGAGTGGGCTCCTGAAGATTCGGGCACAGCCTCAGGGGTAAAGAAGCCATGAGGTGACCATGCTCATGAGCAGCCTCCCGGCCAAACCCCTCTCCAGCCGGGCAGAGCACCATTCACTGACCTAGGGGGTATCCCTAAGGCGCGAAGCCATGTGGTGCTCTGCCCACCCCCCCAGCACCCGCAGGTTGGCACGTTAGGGATACCCCCTAGGTCAGTGCATGGAGCTCTGCCCGGCTGGAGAAGGGGGTTGCGCGAGCGCCTGTTCCACCCCAGCAAGCATGCCTCCCAGCCTCACCAAGCCCTGGGCCAGCTCTCCCTGCAGCTGCAGCCACCACTGCCACGCTCTGATCATAACTTCTTCTCCGGCTTCCAAACTCCAAAACTCGGCTGCCGAGTCTTCCGGCAGTGGCTGCTTTAGGAGTGCGCTCTATGGTTGTGGACCGGATGCTGGACAGAGAGTCTTCCGGACAGAGAGTCTTCCAGCAGCCAGCCCACAATCTTAGAGCGCATTCCTAGAGCGGCCACTGCTGGAAGACACAGCAGCTGAGTTTTGGAGTTTGGAAGCTGGAGAAGAAGTTATGCTTAGAGTACAGCGGTGGCAGCTGCAGGGAGAGCTGGCCCAGGGCATGGTGAGGCTGGGAGGCATGCTTGATGGGGGTGAAACAGGTGATCCCGCAACCCCTTCTCCAGCCTGGCAGAGCTCCATACACTGATCTAGGGGGTATTCCTAATGTGCCAAGCTATGGGAGCTGGGGGGTGGGCAGAGCGCCATGTGGCTTGGTGCCTTAGGGATACCCCCTAGGTCAGTGAATGGCACTCAATACCATGAAGGGCTTTATAAGTTACGACTAGCACTTTGAAGCATATCTGGAGACCGATCGGTAGCCAGTGCAGCTCGCGGAGGATAGGTGTAACGTGGGTGTACCGAGGTGCACCCACAATCGCTCGCGTGGCTGCATTCTGGACGAGTTGTAGTCTCTGAATACTCTTCAAAGGCTGCCCCATGTAGAGCGCATTGCAGTAGTGGGAAGATTCCTGTGAAATTGGCATAGAACAATAAAATAGCTTGTTTGAACTCTAAACATGTGGGTCTGGTTGTTTGTGTCTGATATAATTATCTTTATTTTTCCACTTTAGTTCTATCTGTGCTTAATCATATAAAAATGTAGCCATACCCTGATTGCCAGTTAAGAGAACACTCTCTTAATATATATTTTACTGAGGCAAGAATATTTATATTCTTCCTAGCCTGAAATGAGCATAAACAACACATTATCTGAAAAATGTTAAAGGCTTATAGGAGGTGAACCGCAAAACAGCAGCTCACCAATAGTTGGTACCAAAGTGTTTTCTGTATCTCTTTGTTGCTCTTTGTGCTCATATAAAATTCTGCATCCAGATAATAGTAATCCCATTTATATAGTAATGGGAAACACGTAGTCTTTCAATTTTTATTGGACCACAGCACCTCTCATACTAAACAGCGTGGCCAATGACCTGCGAAGATAGAATATGTAGGCTGGTAATATCTGGAGGGTCATTGCTTCCCTAATCCACACATAATTATGTTGACTCAATAGGAGGCAATACTAGAACACTAAACATGACAATCAGGAAAATCAGCCGTAAGGCCATTTCATGTCTAGTCCCACAGCTCTGAGGTGCAATCCTCAACCGAAGGTGCCCAGTTTTCCTTTTCTCTTTCTGCATTTTCCACACATATTTGCCGAACTAAAAATATGAACAAATTTACTTAGCAAATAACTGCTCTTTTTAGCAAGAAGATGGGGAAGATAAAACAAATAAATAAAAACTACTGCCTCAGTCAATCTTCAGTTAGCAAATTCCTATTTGGCTCCAGAAGGCAAAAAAACAAAGTAAACACTGATATAAAATTAGGGTAGGCGAGACACAAAAATCAAAAGAAGCAGAAGGATGGAGCAGACAGCCTCATAAAGCTATCTATCCATCTTGATAAAAACTTATTTATAAAGCCTTATTCATTCCCTGCCAACATTACTAAGTCCTCAAATAATCAAGGCCCATTATGTCCCAGCTTCTCAAACTTGAAAGCAACATTAATCCCGCACAAAAGCTGAGATCCAGGATCTGAGAGCATCTCTGAGTTTGGAAAAAGTCAGAATTGAATTCCTTCCTTCCTCCCTTCTTTTGAAAAGCTTCACAATGAGGACAAAACGAAATTAGAAAATGGCAGCGGCTGCAACTTGCATGTGATAAATATTAGAAGAGGGCGTCCAGAAAAGGTGCCTAAGAATTCAGTATTGGAAAAAGGCAACATTTACTGAGGAGTTAGCATGCACTTAATTCTCTTTCTATTGTCCTGGGTAGAGTATTCACATGTAATGAATTTGGCCTTTGAACCACCAATGCTATACTCAATTTAAAACTTTCACCTCGTTTCGGCTGCATGCTAGAGAGAATGTCACACACCAGCTATTACGCAACATGTCATCTCCACTAAATAGAAAATGGGTGTTTGATGTGTTGTAGTACAAAGAGCTGAAGCAACATACACAAGCTAAAAACAACTAACTTTTATGAACCGGTTGCAAAGACTGCTGACAAAACTCCATCCAACAAATGCAGCCCTTTCAAATTACATTAGCATTAGCTGCCCCAGGCCAAAATGTATTACCATTTCACAGCTCCCTGGAGCATACATAATGGCATTTGCATATAAACATTGAAACAATGACTGGTATTCTTTCTTCAATATGTTTTAAATTCAGATGAGCTAAATAGCTTAGACAAGGTGGACAATTAAATTCCTCAGGGATATTGGCAACCTGTGTTAAATATGACCAAAAGTTAAAATTCATAGTGTATCATAATCCCCAAAATGACTGAGTTGGTGGTAGAATATGCATATTATGTATATGTTTTGCTCCATACATTTCGCTGGGACGTTCTGGCAAGGGACTACAACTATCATATACCCTTGACATTTCTCCTATCTGGGATGGCCATACTCTTTCACTGAGTGTGCAGTTTTAGGAGGAATGCACATGGGAGGAAATGGAAACCCACCTAGCTAACCATATCAAATCAACCATGGTGATCAATGGGATGGACAGATGTTCAGCCAGATCACATCCTGCTAAGGACAACACTGAATAATTGTTTCAGACAACAAGGATGGTCACAGAGTTGGTCACTAGACCAAGCCACATCCAAAAACATGAGATAATTCCTGGAGGCCTGGCATATTGACTAATTGGCCATCAATAAACACATAGACATAAACAACATCTACATACTATTCAAAATAGACAATCAACAAGCCAAAAAAAAGAAAAGAAAAAATACTAAAACACCTTCCCAATCAATACCCAGATAAACAGAGATTAACACCAAGATTAAAATCAGATCAACAACCAAGAAATAAACAATAGCCCAATCAAGGAACTGCCAAAAAAGCTAACAGCAACAAACTCTGCCAAAGAACCCCCAAGACTACTACTCCACCAACACTAACAGGGAAAGCTACTAGAATATAAATTGAAAGCAAACACCATTCCTTACTACCATGTTTCCCTGAAAATATGACCTACCCCGAATATAAGTCCTAGCCTGGTTTTTTTTGGGGGGGGGTCAGCCTAATATAAGCCGTACCCCAAAATAAGCCCCAGTGAAGGGTGTGGGCATGGCCAGCAAAGGAGGCAGCCTGTCCCTTCCCTGATCACCTTATGGAGGCTCAGCCCCTTAAACGCAGCCCCACGGATCAGCTGAGCCAGCGAGGACCCGTAGCACTGATGATGTTACCTGGTTTGGATCGCAAAATGTCTGGAATAGCAATAGCAATAGCAGTTAGACTTATATACCGCTTCATAGGGCTTTCAGCCCTCTCTAAGCGGTTTACAGAGTCAGCATATCACCCCCAACAACAATCTGGGTCCTCATTTTACCCACCTCGGAAGGATGGAAGGCTGAGTCAACCCTGAGCCGATGAGATTTGAACAGCCGAACTGCAGAACTGCAGTCAACTGAAGTAGCCTGCAGTGCTGCATTTAACCACTGCGCCACCTCGGCTCGGAATAAAATAACCACACTCAGAGAGCACAAGGGCCCTCATTTCAACCCTGTGCTACAAATATTCTCCTCTATCAATTTCTCCAATCTCCCAGTTTGTTCATGAGTCCAATTCACAATGCTGGTTTTGACCTATAAAATTCTTCACTTTTTCAGAACTAAGCCTTATATGAAGGGATACCATTTCTCACATCTGCTTACTCCTATCTTCTTCATCTTTATGGTACTTTTTTCCATTTCTCCCTTGCCAACAAAGCCTAATGAGATGGTCCTTCCTGTTGGTGATTCTTCAGCTGCATGGGCACCCTTTGAAGGAAGATTGTCTAGTTTTCAAAGTTTTCTTTTTCTAAACTAAACACTTTCTGTTTGCCCAGGACCTTTGAAGCCTTATTACAATATCGTTGGCTGTATTACTGGAATTCTTTTTCCCTGTTGGAGATTTTAATGGTTATTCTTAGATTGGTTTTTCCTCTCCCTGTTTCTTTTACTGCACTTCTTTAGAAATGGCTTTAGGCTTTGCGGTTATATTGGCTCCTTTCATTTCTCTGGGATGGACTGTATGGATTTTAAGACTTGATTTTCAAAAACTAGATTTGTGTAGAACACTCAAAATACCTGCTTTTACCTGAATTTCCCCGGCATATAAATTCCATATGTAAATAAGAATAGCAAATCAATAAAATAATGAGGAAATACATATGGGTCATCCTGATGGTTACAGATTGTGCACACATACCAAGTGTGGAAATAGCAATTGGCCTACTGCCCCCCATTTCCTGCCATGGCCTACTGCCCCCCATTTCCTTGACCTTCATGCATTCAGTTGAAGTTGCCTATATGTAAACAACTAGCTGAATACCCGTGCTCCGCAACGAAACTATGTGATCAGGCTTGATACATTGACACTAAGAGCTTGAAAATTAATGAGTAGTTAACATTGGCCTCTCCTCTTCCCTTCTCTCCCTCAGGTTTGCCCCACAGAAGCCTATCCTATCCTGTCTCTCCCTCAGCCTTGCCACACAGAATCCTCCCCTATCTTATCCCCTTCTCTCCCTCAGGTTGGCCCCATTGATCCTGTCCAAACTCCCAGGCCACAGAGCAGATGAGTCATGCACTGGCCACACCTAAGTGGCAGTTGGAACAGAGATATTTTCAGGTGGGGAGAGGGAGTAGAACGCCTTAGCACCAGAGCGTGTTAATAATAATATTAGAAATACTAATGATCTGATGGTTGTTTTGAAAAATCCTTTCTAAGTGAGCACCTAGAAGCCAAAAGGAACATACATGCCATATTTCAAGTTTGTAAGCTTTACAGTTGTGGAGATTTCATGATCGTGGCATGAGCGGTTTTCACTTTTATGTATATAGATTTGAGATAAGATAGATTTTCTATAGGATGACAAATTTTAATCGCTTAAAGTCATTGTACTCTACACATGTGCAGAGGGTCCTGTCACAACATCTGCTGAATGCATGGACTGCATGGAGAGACTCTCAGATACGGTTCTTTCCAGAGTTTCTGCAACCTACATGGTATTTCATAAAGTGGTGGAACTCAATATGGAACCTCACATGGAAAATTCCTTCAGCAAATATTTCTTATTGGAAGAAGGAATTTGTTCATTATTGTTTCATGCCATTTTATTCTGTTTTTCTAAAAGAAAAAAAGAAATCCAGCAATTCCCCAGCAGCATTCTATACTGGATACTGAGTAAAATCCATTGCAAACTCAATAGTAAATGGCAATTTGAAAATACTATCCCATGTTAGATGTTATCCAGCATACAAGGATTTATTAATGAGCCATGAAAGCAGCTTAATTCCATTGTTCTTCTCTTTAGACAACAGACCATTTCTCTATAATGTCAGAGTTTTAATTTCATCTGACAAGCTCCAAGATCCAACCACAAACAAATAAAATAAGCAGATATACAGTACACACTATCACAAAAAGCAATAAGTAAGTTTCATTCGTCTTGTTCTCTAGAGGTGATTTTTTTTTCTCCACCAATTTGATACACTGCTTACCTTGTTACCGTTCAACTTACTGGCCTAGTTATTCTCTGTCTGCAGATATTTTATGACTGATTACTTTCATCTTGTTCTCAGATTGTTTCTGACTCTGCCTAAATTTTTCCCCCATGCTACATTCCATAAAACATTCACAATCATTTCCATGATATTTTCATTTAGCCTGAAATCCAAAGAGAAACATTTCTGTAGGGAGAGAAGAATGGATAAAAAGGAATAAAGGCTTCTATCATATGATTTTGTAGTGGAATGTAACCTGGAGTCCCAAAGTGGAGGGGCTGCTTCCCAAAGGGCAAAGAGGCAATGGAGCTTGGAAATTCTAGTAGGCAAGAACAGGGCTAAGACGCCCCCTCCATAACAGTTTACAGAGTATATCCATATCTATCATTATGCATATATAGTAGTTGTTTTAATCTGGCAAGAGTCTGTCTGTAGGCAACAACAATACAGAAAATAGGAAGGAGGGAGGGAAGCAAGGAGGGAAGGAAGGAGGGATGGAAGGAGAGAAGGAGAGAAGGAAGGAGGGAAGGAAGGAGGGAAGGAAGGAGAGAAGGAGAGAAGAAGGGAGGGAAGGAAGGAGGGAATGTAGGAGAGAAGGAAGGGGGAAGGAAGGAGGAAAGAAAGGGGGAAAGGAAGGAGAGGAGGAGGGAAGAAAGGAGGGAAGGAAGCAGGGAAGGAGGAGAGAAGGAGAGAAGAAAGGGGAGAGGGAAGGGGAAGGAGGGAGGGAGAGAAGGAGGGAAGGAAGGAGGGAAGGAAGAAGAAGTAGGAATGTTGTAAGATAAGATGGAGTTATGGGATGGTAAGAAAGCAATTTCAAGTGTATTGTCAATTGTAGGGGAAAAATTGTTATAAATACATATTATTAATAACAGTTATGAGATCATATAATTGTGAATGTATATATGAAATTAATAAAATTTTCAAAAAAAAAGCAATACAGAAAATACTCAGAAGCAACTCCATGTGTTTTTCTTGGTTCTTGGAGCCTAACAGGTTCACACTTACTGCAAATAACCTCACTGTTTTCCCTACTACTGTGCATAAGGTCACTTCATGTTTGATATGTGCACTGTATTGTACGCACTGTAGTTATTCAATCTTACACGGAAAGGTATAAGATACAATAATATTTCTCAAAACTTTTTCCATAACAAACACAGATATGTGACGAATGTCAAAAAGTCTTCAGTATTCTGGGAAGAATCTTGACTGGACCAGTCATCAAGTTACATATATACTTGATGTTTGAAAGTCCGGGCATTTGCCCATATAGCACATATTAGCTATGAAAAATATTAATGTGTCTGCAGCTGCTTGCTTGCTGTCTTAAAGATAAAAACATCCCATGAAAATGAAAAATGTTTGCTTACAAGCACTAGTGTCATTGAGACACACTTCTTAGGCACAACTTGAGCACAACTGCACTCATGATTGGCTGAAACATTCTGTCAAATGTATAGCTCATGCAAAGTCAGCCTTACATCTATTGCTGTGAAATAGAATTGCATCACAAAGACATTATAATACCCTTAAAACTGAGCTTGACTAATAAATTAAGGAACATATCCATATGGTATGCTTGGCGACACCATCAAAGTACCATGATATTCCTTTCTAATATCCCTTTATTTTTTGAGTATTCTTCCAACCAGCAACTAAATGGCTTCACTTTTCAAGGTCTAAAGGGCCTGAAAAGCATTGTTCAATCAATCCTGCCATTAATTATATCCAAGCAAGAAACAATTTCTCTGGCCTTTTTATGAATAGGAAGTGATCTTTCATATTGTGGGGTGCTCATTTCATCATTTGATGAGAATCATTACATTGATTTGGATTCCAGTAGGGCACACAAAAGAAAAGAGAGGGAGGAAACATATCCCCTTTAAACATTCTGAAGATGAATGAATTTCAAAAGCAAGTGTGTGTGTGGTGCCCTAATTGGAGGAAGTATTTGAATTATCCTAATGGCCAGATGCAACTGGCAGCCACCAAAATTACCATTCATTCCTTCTAAAAGGCCATTGAGAACAATGTGTGCTATATAATAGCATAGCATTATTGAAGCATGAATGGCATAAAAGAATCAGAAGAAACGCTGTCTGCTTGGAAACCTCTTCTCCAAGTTTTGTCTAATGTACAGTATATCTTTTGCATGCAACCTGCATGCATGTTAATGTCACATTTGCTTAAACATATGAATTTTGTACATATACATACACATATACATATACCTCTCAAACATGTAAATTTCTCATACTGATTTTTTAACTTTTCAGTATAGATGATCAGTGGTGGGTTTCAAAAATTGTTCGAACCTATTCTGTGGGTGTGGCCTCCTTTGTAGGAGTGGCTTGCCACCCATGTGACCAGATGGGAGTGGCTTGCCGCCCATGTGACAGGATGCCGACGACACTTGTCAGAACCACCTTAAATGACCTCACACACAGCACTGGCATGCATAAGAATATGATGTCAACTTGTTTTTTAAAAGGCATCTTTGGTTTGCATCAAAACAACTTCAACACACGCAATGTTCTGATCGCACCACAAACGCAGTAGTCATCCTTACCTTTCACAGAGGCACTGAGTTTTATAAATATGAGCATGATAGTGTAGAATAATCATATCCAAGGACCAGTGGTGGGTTTCAAAAAATTTTGGAACCTCTTCTGTAGGTGTGGCCTGCTTTCTGGGTCCACTGGTGGAGCCTCTTCTAACCAGTTCGGTAGATTTGACGAACCGGTTCTACCGAATAGGTGCGAACCGGTAGGAACCCACCTCTGTAGATGATAATAAACCCTGTTTATAATGTGACCTTACAATGCTCATTACACCATTGAGCACCATTGCACTATGTTCAGGAATATCTAATTCTCATCATTCAAATATTTGCTTAACAAAGAAGACTATATTAACAAAGGGGCGGGGGGGGAGAATATACCATACAAAAGTAATTTTATTAAGGTCCACATTTTTGGCTTGCTGCAGAGATAACTATCCATTATTTTTGGAAAAGCAGCAACACAAGATATCTTTCTGAACCCACCCTTACCTAGCATCTAATGCAACTTCTATCTATATTTTTTCAGTCTGCATCAAAGTAATTTTTGCCATCTTTTCCTTCCATGCTGGCTCAGGTTGCATTTTCTAATTTGTGTGATGATCGTCAATTGTTTTTAAAGGAACACTTTCACTCTTATTGGCTACTGTCAATCTATTTATAGTCCATCTCTTCTAATCACTGGCTGCTGTCCTCCAATTCCATTGCTTGTTTGCCAGCAGAACTATGAAAAGCTGAGACTTTTTTTTTAATCAATTCATTGATGGACAATGAAATGATTGGTTGAAAAAAATCAGAGGAAATTGACAGACGCTCTTTTCCCACCATTTTCCACTTCTAAGCTCCACCAAATGGTAAATCTGTGGGTGATTTTTTTATCAATGAAAGAAGGATAAGACACAAACAAACCTTTTTAGTAAATACAGTCTGGACAAAATATCAAGCCATTGAATGAAAACTGGAAAGGGAATTCTTAAGCTGGCTTCACTTCTAGATAGTGAAATGTGGGAGACCCAGAATGGAAAAGTCTAAAAAGAGAAGATTTTTTTTTAAAAGTCTCTAAAGGGACTTCAATCCTATCATCTGTCCTCCATCACAAAGCACACGGAATTAAAATAACCTCAACCTTCTAAATATTTTCTTATCTGGCAAATCCTTTATACATTTTATGAAAGAAGGAAAATCAGCAAGGTTTAACTTGGCTCAGGACTTACCGGTACCAACTGTGATCAGCAAATGCTTGCATTTCAATAAAAGAATAGCAACTTATGACATTAAACAAGTAGACTGCCTTTATTTTAAACATCACAGTCAGCCCTGACCTTTGCAGGCTAATGTCTTCAGCATTAGAAGGACCTGGGCTCCAATGTGTTGCAATTTAGCCAAGATGCCACCTTTAGAAGAGAAGATAAACAAAATCTTATATTGGAAGACCTGGAATAATATTTCAAAAATTATTAATTGCAAGCCTATATATATATATATATATATATATATATATATATATATATATATATATATATATATATATATATATATATATATATATATATATATATATATATATATATATATATATATATATATATATATATATATATATATATATATATATATAGAGAGAGAGAGAGAGAGAGAGAGAGAGAGAGAGAGAGAGAGAGAGAGAGAGAGAGAGAGAGAGAGAGAGAGAGAGAGAGAGAGAGAGAGAGAGAGAGAGAGAGAGAGAGAGAGAGAGAGAGGCCCTTGTTACATTTGTGTTGCATTTGTACTGATAAATAAATAAAGGGAGACTAGTATAGATCTATTTCAAGCTATTTAGCTCTCATCAGCTAACCATTCCCTTACTGAGAATCAAACCTGGGCTTATTACATATCAGGCAGTTATATTAGCCACTAAGCCACAGGCTCTCTTCCTTTATCAGCTAGGCCAGGGAAATAGGCATGTATTGTGTCACAACCCCTGGTATGCCCAAAATGGGAGGAAGCATACTGCTTCCTTTCTCTGTCTATCGGCTCATCACAAGAGGCTCATCACAAGAGACCATAACGACAGAAAGCCATAACTTTTACTGTTGCCTTTGTTACATTTGTGTTGTATTTGTGCTGATAAATAAATAAAGGGAGACTAGTATAGATCTATTTCAAGCTATTTAGCTCTCATCAGCTAGCCATACCCTTACTGGGAATCGAACCTGGGCTGTATTACATATCAGGCAGTTATATTAGCCACTAAGCCACAGGCTCTCTTCCTTTATCAGCTGGGCCAGGGAAATAGGTATGTATTGTGTCACAAGCCCTGGTATGCGTATGTATGTGTGTATGTATGTATGTATGTATGTATGTATACATGCATGCATGCATACATACATACATACATACATACATACATACATACATACAGCCTTTTAAGAAATGCAGAAGAAAGAGTGCATGGTTGCAATTGACTGAGTAAAATGAAAAAGTAAATCCACCATGGGGAAGGGGGGACTTATGAAGGATGAAAGGAAGGAAATGTAAATAGTTTCAATATAAAATGAAAGCCTGTGCCCAATAATGATCAAATGTATATTGACTAGATCAAATGACTCTAGTCCTAGTTTAATGTATTATTAATCAGTACCATTGGGGAACATACAAGTTTAATAAATTATTATTATTGAATTAATCTGTACTCTGCCTGACAGCTTAACAATACTACTGTCAGCATATGGAGCTCAAGAAATCAACTGTTTTTCTCATCTACCCTTTTAACATTTTAATGACTTTTGTTGCTATGTTTTGGGATGGATTGTTTTCTTTATGTTACAGAAGTGAGGGAGATCAGTGCTTACAAAATTTAACAAACAAATAAACGGACCATTATTTGATGCAATAATTTAGAAAGCAAAATATTTTTTTCCTCAGCTATGGAGGGGAAAGCATTTTGACCTGAATATCCCATATAATATAAACCACATAGTCTATCTTAAAAAAAAAAACAGAAATGGAGAAGGAACATGAAGTAAAGATGCAAAATAATTGGGAAATCTCTTTACCAGGAAACATCCGTTTAGTTAACAGTAACACACACACAAAAAAGGAATGTCCAGCAAATATTCACATTCATGGTTAGTAACAGTGGGGAAATGACTTAAAGTTGACATCCTTTATCGTTGGTTAAAGAATTTGGACTGGCAGGGTTCAGGAAGAAAGTCTTCTCTGCCATTTATCCCCAGCCCTGTAGAACATTCTCCCTCTGAAGGCGAAGCTGCCCCACATCCTTCTGGTCTTTTGGAAGCATGTTAAGATCTGGCTTTGTCAACTGACATATGAATCCAAGAGTAGTTTGCAACCCTGGGGGGTGATTGGTGATTCCTCCATCTTTTTAACTCCCCCGCTTTTAACTCTGTCTTTTTAACTTTACCTTGTAATTTGGCCTTTTGTGTGGAATTTATAGGGTGTTTTTTTTAAAAAAAATCTCCAAACCACCCAGAGTCACTTCAGTAGTGAGATAGTAGTGGTAGATAAATTTGATTAACAAAGTAAATAAATGAGGTGTTTATGGATATGGAGCAGGGGTGGGTTCCCGCCGGCTTTACTTCCGGTTTGGCTGGCCGCGCATGCGCAGTTCAATTAAAATTGTTCTGCGCATGCACAAAACTCAAAAGATGGTGGCGGTGATGGCAGCAACCAGGGAACTGGTTTGGGGGTGTGGCAGGCCTGGGTCACTGCCAGTTCCAGATACCCAGGCCACCATACCACTACTGGTTCAGCCAAACCAAGCCGAACCGATAGGAACCTACCACTGCTATGGAGATTCTCAGTCATCCTGGTCATAGTTGTTTGAAAGGTGCTTTTTCAAGAGACAACTGGATTTCCTTGTTTTTTCTTTGAAGATGTTTTGCTTCTCATCCAAGAAGCTTCTTCAGCTCTGACTGGATGGTGGGGAATGGAAAGATTTAAGGACACAGATAAACTTCCAACTGGCCTCGATGACTCTCTAAAAGAATGCAAATGACCAAGATATCTGCAAGGAATGTAAATCCTTCCATTCTCCATGATCCAGTCAGAGCTGAAGAAGCTTCTTGGATGAGAAGCAAAATGTCTTCAAAGAAAAACAAGAAAGTCCAGTTGCCTCTTCGAAAAGCACCTTTGGAAGAGATTTTGATTTTCCTTAGAACTCTGAATATAGAGAAGATTAAAAAATGGAAATCAGTGAGGGCCAAACTAGGAACTACAGGCAACAGTCAGATATAGGTAATTGTATTCAAATACTAAAGACTAAAATTGCCCTCCAATTATTCTCCAAGGTCCCTTCCAATTCTATTATTTTGTTCTGTTCTGTTCTATAGATGTGGGAGAAGGAGTGGCAGAACCTGTGGGCAGAATCAAAAGAAGAATCAGCCTAGAGTCTCGACATAGCCATAAATGGACTAAGTTCAACTCCCCTTGAATTCCATTAATCCGTATCTAGCACCAAAATAGCACTAACCATTAGTTGAGTTCGATTCCTGTGCAGAGGCATGAGCAATATCTCAATTCAATTGGAACTTCACATGTGGTCCTGATTTTTTGTGCCTGACATCAGGATTATTAAAGCCAGAGGGAGCATGACCACATTTCCTCTGCTTGAAAATGCCCTATTTAATTCTTCTCCTTTCACAACAACATTCCCCACTCTGGGGTTCTGAGCACAAGAATATTTCATTCTTCATCAAGAGAAAAAACTACTGGAGGGAGGCTGGATAGAAGAATTGAAATGGTAGCAGAGAGGAGGTCCAGCACATATTCCACATCACCAATGTCTCTACTCTGTCATGTTGTTATACATCATTGCATATAAGGTGTGGTTTAGCTGGAAGAAACTCTAACATTTCTTATCTCCAATTTCACACAGATTGTTCCATATCACAAAAGATATATATTCCGAGAGTACTAGAAATTTAATGTATTCTTTTCAGGAAGACAAGTGATAATTTTAAACCGTATTCATCAGGAGCTCATCTGTCTTTTTTTGTATTTATGCATACAAAATATTAATGCCTGTCAATTCTGCAGTGTTTTGAATTTGCAGGCAAAATGCTTCATCCTTGGTATCTTGGAATGGGAATGGGAAGCAATCTGCAGGTCCTCTTATCTTTAAAACGTCTGATCAGTCTTCCATTTTAAACCAGCAATGAAAAGTAAGTGGGTGGTATGAATTTGTACGTTAATATTTGAACATTATTTGGGAGAACAAAAAAGTAGGCACAAGGGCGATTAAAACTGACAATAAATTAAATTGCTTTTATTTTAGGGATGTATTCTGAAGTGTGAATTAGTAAGATCTATTGAAGTGGCTGAGAAATAATTCTGTGATTGCACTGATGCCAATTTCATTAAACTTCAGTCAGAAAGGAAGTCATTCTCACAAGCTCAGCCTATAATACCTATTTGATCATTAGCAGCAAATAATGTTTTCCATTACAGCATGTTAGGAACTCATTTACACCACCATCCTCTAATCATGAGTGTGCATAATTAGGTATATGATTACATACATACATACATACATACATACATACATACATACATACACACACACACACACTCATATGCATAAATAGATATATGATTATGTACATACATGCATACATCATGGTTGATGTATGTATGTATGTATGCATGCATGCATGCATGCATGCATGCATGCATGTGTTGTGGCCCAGCAGGAGCAGTTGGAGCTGCCACCAGACTTCGACAGCGAGGGGCCCTATGAGTCGGCTCTGGAGGATGTGGAGGACCCTGGACAGGGTTCCGACTCCGAGCAGGGCGCAGAGAGACTGGTTGGCCACCAGGTGGCACCTGAGCCTTGGATCACTGGGGAGGAGACAAGAGAGAGGGATCCAGAAACCAACTGTGATTTGTTCCAGGATGCACGCCATCGAAGGGCTACTTGGCGTCAAGAACAACTATGTTATAGGAGGTAATTACGTTCAGCTGATGGTCATTAAACTCCTCTCCCAGACTATAAAAGAGACTGCTTGTGCCACGCCCTTCTTGCAGAAGTCAACGTTTGGAACTAAAGAGAAACGAACTTGGCAGGCTGGATTGCTGCCAGAGTTTGTTTGCATTGCTGCCAAGGTTTCTCAGACCTGCTGCCAAAGTCCTTATCGGTTTGTTTATTTGGCTTCCAGCCACCGAGAGTCTGGACTTGCTAATTAAAGGACATTCCATTTTACACTTGTATCAGCTTTCGTTACTGAACGGAGGAGGGGGTCAGAACAGCATGTATGTATTTAGTATATCAAGGAGTTATCTGCTACCAACATGTATTCTATGCTTTGTTTTATATTTTTGGAGATCTTTGGCTAAATATTACAAGAGAAAGTTATTTCATATCAAATATTAATAATTTGGTTTGGCATAACTTTTCACTATTATCAGATCATTACACTGCAGCCTGAGAGATGGATAGTAGCAGCAATGGCAATACTAACATCACTGCCTCCCCCCACCCCCACAGACACACACATATACAAAGCAATATTAGGGAAATAGTGATGATTATGGAAATGTATGCATCCATTGGAAAACAATACACCCTGGGATCTTGGAAATTGTTCTTTTGTTTTAATCATGACATACAGACAAGAGAGAAAATGCAACAGATACACTGATATAGATTAAACAAAACAAAAATAGCTAAAGTGGAAAAATTAGAGTGTTCAAACACTCTTTCTTTTCTCCAAATATTGATTAAAAAATTGAAAATAATCAATTGATCTCTCTCACCCAGAGGATAAAGATCCTCTCTGCTCTGGCTGAATGAAGACTTTTCAGCTGAAGCTACAGTATTTCTCAATTTAAAACTACATAATACCGTCCAGAAAAGCACCCAGCTCACAATATATAAATCAGCTTAATTTTCAAACGTTAACACAGTATTTTGCGTTAGTGCATCCTTATTGTTCTCCTATCAGAAAGTATTTCCCATTGTTTGAGCTTTAAATAATAACTGATAATTACAGCAAGTGGAGTTTCAATGTTAATATACTGTAATTGGACTATACTGCCAATCTTTTTTTTTTTCTAAAACTTAAAACTATTTACATAATACTGGTAGTCCTCATCTTACTGTCAGGATTCCAGGTAACAGTCCATAGGAAATCAAAACTCCAAGGCAGGGTTCTTCAACGTATAGATTTATTAGGTATGTTATATTGGCACAGCTGGTGAAAACCTGAATCTGAAGTCCCACGGGTTTCCCCCACCCAGTTCAAAATCCAAAGTTCTCCTCCCCATTACACACAACAATCACATGCCCCAATCAGGTTTCTCTCCCTATGCTGGATGCTTCCAATTCATGTCTCTCCAGGTGCTAGCAATAGCAATAGCAGTTAGACTTATATACCATTTCATAGGGCTTTCAGCCCTCTCTAAGCGGTTTACAGAGTCAGCATTATTGCCCCCACAGTCTGGGGGCTCATTTCACCCACCTCGGAAGGATGGAAGGCTGAGTCAACCTTGAGATTTGAACCGCCGAACTGCAGATAGCAGTCAGCTGAAGTGGCCTGCAGTACTGCATTCTAACCACTGCGCCATCAGGTGCTGGTGAGAGTGTCCTTGGTTGACAGAGAAAAGAATGTTATTTTGGCTACCTATTCACCTCGGTTATCGCTACTCCCCACTCCATTTCCCACAGCTCCAGCCAGCCCTTGCTGTGGCAACCCTGAAGACACTCAAAGATGGCTCCAGGATTGATACTTACAACAGTTCATTTAGCGGCTGTACAAAGTTACAATGGCACTGAAAAAAGTGCCTTAGGAAAGTTTTTCACTCTTATCACTGTTACCGCATCCCCATGGTCACACGATCAAAACTCAAAAGCTTGGCAACTGACTCATATTTATGACAGTTACAGTGTCCAGTGGTCATGTGGTCATCTTTTGTGACCTTCTGACAAGCAAATTTAATGGGATTCACTTAACAACTGTGTTACTAACTTAACAACTGCAGTGATTCAGTTAACAACCGTGGCAAGGGTCGACCGGAAGTTCTCCAGCTGGACAAAGGAGGGGTGTGTGAACTCTGAAGAGTCTCACATGAACCCTATCTGACAAACCAATTCCCAGATCCTTTTTGGATTAGAAAAACCACCATCCCTGTGGGGGGGTGAAGAAGGGGCAGCGTCTCATCAGACCCAGAGGGAGTGCAACAGGTCCCTCATAGGTCGGAGATTTGCTCTCTGAATCGGAATCGGGGTGGCAGCATGGCAACATGGCTGCACAAAAATCTGGCTTCCAGCCAAAGCTACTGAGCAGAGTGTGCAGGACGAGATGAAAACCTGGTAAGAAAATCTAATTAACCCACAGTTATAAATCAGAACTTGGAAAAGACGAAGAACCTTGAGAGTATAAATAATATTAATGGACAGATCTGGATTTTGGCAAAAAGAAAGAAACAAGGGAAAAAATGGTGAGTTGAAATACTAGCTGAAAAAGAGCCATTTTGCTTGAAACAATTTGGACAGAAAAGGAGAAAGTAGAGAAGTGACAAACCCACTCAAATACAAACTTTAAATTTGGTTTTGGATTTGAAAAGATTGTGTTTTTAAAAGAGACTAGGATGTTGAAATGAAAACCAAAACATACTGATGAGATTTGCTTCATTCAGATTTCTTCTAACTAACATATCTTAAGCAATTCCAATTAATGTGGAATGTAATAAAGGAAAAAAAATCAAGAAAAAAGCACTATTTTTTCCACTGATAACTTAATCCTCAAGTGCAGTGAATGGAATGCAAAACTCTGAGCAGGAAGATTTAATTAACCAATTGCAATAAATCAACACTTGGAAAAGCAAGAAGCAAAGAGAAACATACCAGAGTTTGGATGTATGCAAGTTTGTTCCAATTAAGATATTTTGAGCAACTATAACCAACGAGAGGGTGGAAGGTAACAAGGGAAAAAAATAATAAAATCAAGAACCGAGAAAATACAAAGTTTTTTTTTTCTCTGCAAAAGATCAGGATGGCTCCCACTTCTCTTCTTTCTCACATTAGCTGAATTAGCTAAATTTAAGGTGGACCAGAACTCTGAAATAAGAACTGTATAACTAACTGTAACTTTGAAACTGGACATTTTGGAAAGGTGGGAATTTGAAGAACATTATAAAAAAATATATGCATAAATCATTAAAATCAAGACTAAATAGAATTTTGAACTCAGAGAAGCAGAAACTGAAGAAAGAAGTGAAGAAAGAAGTGGAAAGGATAATGAAGGTGTAGAAATGGTAGAAAATAAAAAGCACACAAAAAACTTCATTGGGTTTGACAGTGGTATAGGGAAAATTGAAAAGAGGGGATGTGTCCCAACAAAAGGAAATAAAAAGCAGACAAAAGATATTACTGAAGTTGACAATGGCATAGGAAAAACTGAAGAGGAGAGTTATGCCCAAACAAAGGGAAATACAAAAGATTTCACTGGGTTTGACAGTGGCTTGGGGAAAATTGAAGAGGGTGGACATGTCAAAACAAAGAAAAGAGAGAAGACAGGAATAGAAAAGACTTACTAGGAAAAAAATCAGACAATTAGAAATTGTTATATGGGGAATGTAAAGCTAAGATATGTAGTTTACTCCTATACATGATAATAAAATTGAGTTGCTAACTGATTGAATATGATAATGGAAAGACAATTAAATAAAGGTTAAAATATATGGAACATGGACAAATATGAAATCGTTATGGGGAGAATGTAAAGCAGAGGTATGTGACTCACTTTTATACATGATAATTAAGTTCAGTTGCTAATTGATTGAATATGACAATGGAAGGATAATTAAGTATTGGTTAAAATATATGAAACATGGACACATATAGAACTCCTAAGATGATGAACAAAGTGAGATGTGTACTGCGTGTTATTCTAGATAGTAGATTAAGGAAATTGTAATGAACATTGTACAGTAAGGATTGTTATTTAAAGACAATTAAGGGTAACCTAAGCCAAGTGTTGTGGCCCAGCAGGAGCCGTTGGAGCTGCCACCAGACTCCAATAGCGAGGGGCCCTCTGAGTCAGGTCTGGAGGAGGTGGAGGACCCTGGACAGGGTTCCGACTCTGAGCAGGGCGCAGAGAGACTGGTTGGCCACCAGTTGGTGCCTGAGCCTTGGATCACTGGGGAGGAGACAAGGGAGAGTGATCCAGAAGCCAGCAGTGAGTTGTTCCTGGATGTATGCTATCAAAGAGCTATTTGGCGTCAGGAGCAATTACGCAATTACAGGAGGTAATTGCACTCAGCTGATGGTCATTAGGCTCCTCTCCAGACTATAAAAAGACTGCTTGTAACACCCCCTTCT
Organism: Thamnophis sirtalis; assembly: GCF_051295495.1. Lineage (NCBI taxonomy): Eukaryota > Metazoa > Chordata > Lepidosauria > Squamata > Natricidae > Thamnophis > Thamnophis sirtalis. The sequence goes on along the minus strand of NW_028261385.1, from coordinate 134,659,094 downwards.
TGCAGAAGTCAATGCTTTGACTAAAGAGAACGTAACCAAGGTTTGTCTGAATTGCTGCCAAGGTTTGTCTGGGTTGCTGCCAAGGTCCTTATCTGTTTGTTTTGCTTGGCTTTCAGCCATCGAGATTCTGGTCTTGCTAATTAAAGTATATTCTAGTCAAGCTTGTCTCGGCTTTCGTTACTGGATGGAGGAGTGGGTCAGAACACCAAGTTATGGAAAAATGGAGAGGGAACATGAAATATACTTACAATGGGAAATTATTGAGATTATAAAGACAGAATTACAATTTGGAGCGTGTAAGGATGCATAATTATATAAATATAATGATGAGAATAGCTGGGAACTGTAACCAGGTCTACATCTTGGCCAAAAATAGGCTGGGGGTGGGGTGGGGGCTTAAAAATACAATTACTATATAGGTATACTTTTTTTCTCTTTTAAAAAAAGGAGGAGGAAGATATATGTTAAAATTAAATATATATATATTGAAAAGGAATTATAAATGCCTTCAACATAAAATGGAGCTCGCTCAGAGGCTGAAATACACCAAGTAAATAAGATGAAGAGTGTGAAGTAGAGGAGAGAGGTAAGGGAAGAAGAGAGGGATAAGAGAGAGGGCGGGGGGAAAGAGGAGGAGAGAGAGAAGGAATGGAAAGGGGAGAGAGGAGAAGGAGAGAGGAAGGGGAAGTACAGATGAGAAGGACAACAGAGGGAAGAAAGGAGGTAGGGAGGAGGAGGAGGAGAGAGGGAGAAGAAAGTGATGGATTAGGTACAAATATGGTGTAGGGGGAGCAGAAGAGCCAATAATTGTTTTTGGGAGTTGATGGTAAGATGAATTGATGTAAACATTTAATAATATAATATGATGTTGGTTATATAATAGTATACATGTGGTTATATGTTATGAAAATGAAAAAAAACCTATATATATATATAAATAACAACCGTGGCAAGAAAATTCATAAAATTGAGCAAAACTCACTTGATAACAACTGTTTTGCTTAGCAACATAAATTTTGGGCTCAGCTGGGCTCATAACTCGAAGACTACCTGTATTATAAGTAAATGGGGGAAAAAAGCTTTTAAAAAAGAGCTTGATGCTAAAGGGGAGGGGAAAAAATAGAAAACTAGAGAGTAATGCTGTTATTTTTGAAGCATTCAGTAGTCTCATTTTAATGAGAGCATTTGGGGACATTTGGGGATCAGATCAATTTGCAAAGCAGATAGTTGGCACAAAGAGTTGTTTTAAATTATGAGCTTGGGTTGGTATCTGAGCGCTTGGTCTATCTTCCCTTTCTCTGATATAGATATTAGTACTATAAAAACCAGCAAAAACATCTGAAGCAGGGGTGAAATTCAGCCAGTTCCGACAGGTTCTGGAGAAATTTTGAGTAGTTCAGAGACTCGGCAAATAGGCTGCCTCCCCTGCCTTCCAGCCAGAGGCGGGTTCCTACCAGTTCGCACCTATTCGGTAGAACCGGTTCGTCAAATCTACCGAACCGGTTAGGAGAGGTTCCACCAGTGAACCCGGAAAGCAGGCCACACCTACAGAAGAGCTTCCAAATTTTTTTGAAACCCACCACTGGTCCTTGGATATGATTATTCTACACTATCATGCTCATATTTATAAAACTCAGTGCCTCTGTGAAAGGTAAGGATGACTACTGCGTTTGTGGTGCAATCAGAACATACGTGTGTTGAAGTTGTTTTAACGCAAACCAAAGATGCCTTTTAAAAAACAAGTTTACATCATATTCTTATGCATGCCAGTGCTGTGTGTGAGGTAATTTAAGGTGGTTCTGACAAGTGTCGTCGGCATCTTCATATCCGGTCACATGGGCGGCAAGCCACTCCCATCCAGTCAGATGGGCAGCAAGCCACTCCCACAAAGGAGGCCACACCCACAGAGTAGGTTCGAAAAAATTTTGAAACCCACCAATGGTCCTTGGATATGATTATTCTACACTATCATGCTCATATTTATAAAACTCAGTGCCTCTGTGAAAGGTAAGGATGACTACTGCGTTTGTGGAGCAATCAGAACATTGCGTGTGTTGAAGTTGTTTTAACGCAAACCAAAGATGCCTTTTAAAAAACAAGCTTACATCATATTCTTATGCATGCCAGTGCTGTGTGTGAGGTAATTTAAGGTGGTTCTGACAAGTGTCATCGGCATCTTCATATCCGGTCACATGGGCAGCAAGCCACTCCCATCCAGTCACATGGGCAGCAAGCCACTCCCACAAAGGAGGCCACGCCCACATAGTAGGTTTGAACAATTTTTGAAACCCACCACTGCTTCCAGCCTCCTAGCTGATCTTCTTTTGTTGCCCCGAATATGAGAACGGAGCTGGAAAGCAGGTTAGTGGGGTGGGGAGGTAATGGGGATTCCCCTAGGAGTGGGGAGGGAATGAGGATTTTACAGTATCCTTCCCTTGCCATGCCCACAAAGCCACACCCAAAAGCCACGCCCACTGGTAGTAAAAAAAATGTAGAACTGGTAATAAAAAAAAATTGAATCCCACCACTGATCTGAAGGGGGAGGGCACAGACTAAACAGGATTCCTAGAGTATCGCCTAAAACTATAAGTTGAACTGTTGCTAAGAAAATCAAGCTGAATCATCATCTCCTTTGAACGACCTCATAATCCTTTGTGGGATGGAGTCTGAATGGAGCTGAGTGTTTACTGGCCGGATGCCTTTCCTGTCACCAAAAATCAGGCTTAACAGTCACCACATTTCCAACCTAACTTTTTTTTCCCCCATTCCTCAGTTGGAATCTTTAAACACCTCTCATAATGTAGGCATGAGAGCCAGTTCAAAGTAGTGGATAAAAATGAGAGACAGGGAGGCCTTGAGTTCCAGTTCTGTCTTAAGCATAAAAGCCAAGTGGGTGACTTTGGGCCAGTTCTTTTTTTCCTCAGTCCTGAGGAGATGGCAATGGCAAACCACTTCCAACAACGTTGTCTAGAAAACTCCAGGGACATCGAACCGAGACTGAGTCGAAGGCACACAAAAATTTAACAGCAATAACATAGCTGAAAGCCCCAGGCCTAAACCTCTAAATAGAAAAGCTAATACACCCCTCCCTTTATTTTCTTTAACTATGGGAGTGCTCTTCTAATCCCACTCCTCTTAGACTGGCAAGTGTTAATTGCCTGTCACTTTTTGTCTCTGTGTGTGATTTTATCATTCTAAAATCTCACTGCCTTTATCAGTGATGACCAAGAGATTCAGGCTCCCAGAATAAAGTTATATTTGATCTTTGGTTATTAAATGTTGAGTGGAATGTAGGTTTTTACAAAATCAAAGGCAGCTTTTTCCATTTTCTCAGTCCCATTGTAGCTGGACTCTTTGATTTAATCTTACATTTTCCCCCTGAGCTCCCCTTTTAAAGATTATAAAACAGTGTTTTGTCTATTTTTCTTTTTAATAGAAAAAAATGGTCATCTTTCAAGGGTGAATCAAGCTAATTTTTATATATGTTATGTTTAGAAACATAAGAGGCTGCATCCTGTTTTGTGTGAATAGCTTTTATTGTCTTTATTTCCTGATACACATAAGTCACGCATTCCATCTGTCTTTTCTTCAAGTACCATTAGGAATATCTATTCGTGAACCTTCAGAATGATTTCAAAGCGCTTAATAGAGAAACTCAGGTAAAGGTTCTCCTTTTTCTTCTACCTCTTTCTCTATTAGAGTTTTTCCTTTTCAGTATTTGAAATTCTATTTCGGAGGCTTAGCAAACTAGGCCATGGGTCAAATCTCTCCCAGAGCTCTTTTTGTTCAACCAGCAAACTACATATGGACAGGTGGTTTTGGCAACAGATTGCCAGGCTCAAACTCCAGACTAATACCCAGGGAAAAGTGTGGGGTTGAGAACCAGAGGTGAACATCCTGGAGAGTTGCATCGCCTAACATCAGCTTCCTTGCAGGGAGGCCAACACAAACATAGATAAACTTTTTGCTAGTCCGCTAACTAAAGTATATAGGAAGCAGACCACAATAGTAATGTGGGATTTTAACTACCCTGACATCATCTGGGAGACAATCTCTGCACCAAGTGGAAGAGCCAACGGGTTCCTAACAAACAACTTTGTTTCCCGAAAAGTAGAGAAGGGAACAGCAGGGGATTAGCCATATCGGACTTAATTCTCTCTAACAGAGATGAAATCAGTGGTGGGCTGCTGTTCTGACCCCCCTCGTCCCACACCAACACACACTCTGAGCCAAAGATAAGTTACGGCATTTAATTAACAGACAGACAGGTCCTTGGCAGCAAACCGGCACAGACAAGCTTGGACAGCAATCCAGCACAGATAAGGCTTGGCAGCAATGCAGCCTGCCAAGCTCACAATAATGTTCTCCGACATTGATTCCTGCATTGACTTCTGCAAGAGGGGCGTGTGCACAAGCAGTTTTTTTATAGTCTGGAGAGGAGTCTAATGACCACCAGCTGACTGCAATTACCTCCTGTAACTGCACAACTGTTCCTTACGCCTATTAGCTCTCCGGTGCCGGGCATCCAGGAACAACTCCCTTGGCTTCTCCCCACTGCTGACGTCCGGATCACACTCCCTTGTCTCCTCCCCACTGGTCCAAGGCTCAGACGCCTCCTGGTGGCCAACCAGCCTCTATGTGCCCTGCTCGGAGTCGGAACCCTGTCCAGGGTCCTCCACATCCTCCAGAGCCGACTCATAGGGCCCCTCGCTGTTGGAGTCTGGTGGCAGCTCCAACGGCTCCTGCTGGGCCACAACAGGCTGCTATGGGTTTACCCAGGTTCGAGAGAACCCATAGCTAACATTATGGCCAGTTTGGAGAACCTCCAAATCCCACCCCTGGCTGGCTCCACCCACCCCACCCTTCCCCTTCCCTTTCCAAGTCAAACTGTTGAATGGCTGCTGCACTCCTTGGCCTCCAGATCTTCAAGCCACACCTATGGAAGTAGAGGAATGGGGGGACGGACTAATGGAGCCTCCAATGT